>NW_005200951.1:205884-305760 GCF_000372725.1 Emiliania huxleyi CCMP1516 | reverse complement strand
GTCCCTATATTTCTTGTCTGGCCCCACGGAGTCGAGCGTCACTGAGAGTCCGGTTGAAGTGAAGTCCACGTCGCAGGGGTCGAAGGATAGGGTGCCTTCCGGCAACGATTTCCATGGGCCCAGAACTATATCGCAGCACGGCATGTTGTCCGGCGCCAGAGCTTCGCCATTGGGATGTCTGATTGGATGGAGGGCATTGGGATTACTGATTGTGGTCAAGCCCTCCATCCACGGTTTCCAGGCGATTTTCTCGCAGCCGCCCCAAAACGGGATCTCGAACAGCCGGAAGAAGTCCCACTTCTCCTCGGAGCTCTGCGGCAGACGGTGGAGTTGGGGAGGCAGGGCATGCGAGGGTGAAGGAAAGCCAGCTATGAGTGAGGCGGCTCGCACACCTTGAACGGCTCCATCTTTTCAGCCGCAACGAACGACGCCTTGAGTGCTGGCGCCGGGGCCAGCGTATGCGCGGTGAGGGTGCCGACCACCGCCCCGCCTGCAACGGCATTAGTACCAATTGCGCAAGGGGCATGCGGTGGGAAGCTGCAGGGCCGAATGGATGGCGGTTCGAATGGATGGCGGTTGTGCGCACCAAAAGCGGCGGTGACGACGAGAAGCGTCTTCATGGCGCCGCTCTGGTTCGTCTCCATCGTTGCTGCCTGCGGCACTGCGCTCACAGACGTCTGAGCGGCGCGCAGAGTAAGCCGACCCGACCAACAACGACGATTTCTGCGATCAACAGTCCGCTTTCGCGCAAAGCGAAGCTAAAAGTACGTACAGAGAGAGAGACCCGCTCTCTTTTCTCCCAGTAAGCTATAAGTACGTACGTACAGAGACAGAGAGAGTACGGGGCAGTCGAGACTCGCATGCTCGCATCGGTTGCCTCCATGAACGGCGGAGCTATGGGTGCGCCGGTGTCGTCGGCGCGCGGGCCGCCCTGGCCAAGGGCGCCGCCCAAGCGCGAGGCCGCCTCGGCGCCGTGCACCGTGAGAGAGCCGCCCGCTGGCGGGTGCCGTACGAGACACCCCCCTCTCTCTGACGTAGCCGCCGCGTCTCGACTCGATGATGGCGCCCGCCGCGACACCGCCCGGAGCGGCCGCACACTGCTCGGTACCCCCCCTGCACATCTAAAGCCATGGCCGACCCCCCCCACCAGCAGCAGCGCTCTGCTGCTGGGGGGGTCCGGACCCCCCGCCCCAGCAGGAGCGCTCTGCCTGTGGGGGGTGCTGGCATCTCTCATCTCTGTACAGACAGCAGCTGTAGTAGCATGTGTGTTCCAGTGGCGAGAATTTATGTTCGACACCAAAATCAGTGGTCTCACCACGTGGGGACAGGCCAACAGCTAGTGGGACGAACGAGGGACGCGACGGCGGCCCAAGCGGGAGGGAGCGGAGACAGTCGGCAGCGAGCGAAGTGGGTGAGACTGATGATGCTCCTTCGACTTAGGGAGCGGTTCAGCTGCTGGGCGGGCTTCAGGCTGGTGCTCACGCGAAAAGGAATCGACGCGATGTACAAAGCATACCAACAAGAGGAGAAAGAAGAGGACGGACATCAGTGATGACGAAACAGAAGCTAGCGCAGACGAGGGCAGGGCAGACCCGGGGACGGCGGAGTCGGAGCAGACGGCATCGGCTGCCGAGGAAACGTTGCTCGTTGGGAAGAGGCACGAGGAGGGCGGCGACCTCAACCGACTATGGAGGACCCGTCACCAGACGACGCAGGGCGGACGACGGGGAGGCGGAGCAGACGCGCAGGGCGAGACGAGGGAGGGAGCAGGATGTTGCGGAGATCAGCAGGAGGATGTACGACGAGATTAGGAGCAGCAGGGACCCGAGGGACCATGTGGAAGACGGCTAGTGCTAGTCCCCCTGGGAGAAAACTTCATGTACGGATCATGTAGTCCCCACACAGACGCTGTCGTGGGATGGCGCTAGTCATGAGAGAGTGCGTCGTGGTCACTCTCAGAATTCACACTCATATGACATATCCTGGGAGCTCGAACCCTACCCGCCCGCTCACCGCATCCCAAATCGCTCCCTTCCCCTCGTCGCCCAACTTGTTGATGTTGTACTCGAGGTTGATGCTTTTCAGAGCACCCTGCTGAAAAACGCAAAAAGAATTTTACCACGCAAAAAGAAATCAATCTCCCCGACGCCGAAGCGCTTCTCAAGACTCTAATCCCATGCACGTACGCCCCCCTGGCCGACTCCGCTCTCAGAGCCCACTCACATCTTGAGCCTGAACCCTTCCCGCCCGCTCACCGCATCTCGAATCACTCCCTTCCCCTCCTCGCCCAAATCGTTGTAGCGGAGGTCGATGTTGTTCAGCACCCTGTTGATGCGAAGAGCGGATGCTAGCGCCTTGGCACCCTCCTCGCGGATGTCGTTGTCGGAGAGGTTGAGGGTGGTCAGCACCTCGTTGACGCGAAGAGCGGAGGCCAGTGCCTTGGCGCCCTCGTCGCCAATGCGGGTGTCGGAGAGCACGAGGGTGGTCAGCACCGCGTTGACCGCGAGTGCCTTGCCGATCGCCTTGGCGCCCTCGGCACCGATGATGTTCTCGCTGATGTTGAGGTCGGTCAGCACCTCACTGCCCGACGCGTACTCGGCGATCTCTGCGGCGCCAGTCGGGCCAATGTTGCAGCGAGCCAAGCCCAGCGAGGTCAGCTTGTTGCGCTGCCGCTCGGCACGCACGATGCCGAGGGCCGCCTCCTCGGTGAGGCTGTTGAAGCCCACGTTCAAGGAGGTCAGCACCCCGTTGCCGCGCAGCGCCTCGGCGATTGCGGCGGCGCCCTTGGCGCGGATTTTGTTTCCAGTGAGATTGAGGGAGGTCAGGACCCCGTTGACCTTAAGGGCCTCTGCGATCGCGCTGGCACCCTCGGGGCCGATGCCGCCGCTGCTGTATGGGTCGCCCGACAAGTCAAGAGTGGTCAGCACCTCGTTGACGCGAAGAGCAGAGGCCAGCGCAGCGGCACCCTCGTCCCCGATGTTGTTGTCCCGGAGCACGAGGTTGCTCAGCACCCCGTTGACGCGAAGGGCGTCGGCGATCGCGGTGGCACCCGTGGGGCCGATCTGGTTCCAGGAGATGTCTAGCTCAGTCACCACCCCGTTGCCGCGCAGCGCTTCCGCGATCGCAGCGGCGCCCTGGTCGCGGATCTGGTTGTTGGCGAGGTTGAGGGTGGTCAGCACCCCGTTGACCTTGAGGGCGTCCGCGAGCGCAACGATGCCGGACGCATCGTACGCACCATCACCGTCCTCGTCAATGCCGCATATCTCGTTGCCGCTCAGGTCGAGGGTGGTCAGCACCGTGTTGCCGCGTAGCGCCTCCGCGATCGCGGCTGCGCCCTCCGCGCCGATGTTGTTGTGCGGGAGCGCGAGGGTGGTCAGCACCTCGTTGCGCTCGAGTCCGCCTCTGATCCGAGCAGCGCCCTCGTCGCCGATTTTATCTGCCGCATCCCGCCACTTCGTGTTTATCCTTGAAACGGCGTTTGCCACCAGCGGGGTGGCGAGGTCCTTGAAGCGGCTGCTGCATCGTTTGAGGGCGACGGCGGAAGCCAGGTCAGACTCGGCAAGCCGACTGGCAATCTTCCGCAACAGGTCGTCATTGAGATCTGCAAGGCAAGGAGGCTCGGCATCTAGCTCGGCGTCCATGGATGCGCGTCGGCGGGCACATCTCAGTAGGTAAGGAGAGTTGGAGTATTTTCTTACTTCTACTTCGCGGAGCCAGACCAGATACTGGGATACTTCGCAGCACGCACATTCTTTTCCCCGGTAGGTGGGGTGGTTTGACTTTGCCGCAGAGAGCTAGCTGTGAACAGCGCCGAGGATCCTTTTCCCCTTTCGCGTTCTGCCTTTGCGACAAAGTTGTGCCAGTGCGCTCCCTTCTGAACGATCGGGAATGCGCCTTCTGTTCGGGTTGGCGCTGGTCGTTTCGGGAGCAGCGTTGCAAGCCGCGGGTCACCGACCGCTAGCACCTGCGTTCGGCCGCTCGCGCTTGCGCCCGGCAACACTGTCAGTCGTCGACATCTACAGCGTGGCCGACGAGTGGGTCCGGGCGGCGCCGTACCAGTCGGCCTTCTGCATCACCGCGTTTAAGGCAACGATCGCGGATTGCATCACGCAGGCGCGCGAGCTGGCCGCCATTGAGGCGGAGCCGGAGGCCGGGATCGTCTCTTGCGACGACGTGTCTTGCGAGGTGCTGGAGCCTTCCGAGCGGCGCGGCTACTCGTGGCAGCGGTCGCTGGCCTTCCTCCTCTACGGCGGGCTGTACCAGGGGTGCACCCAGTACTACCTCTTCAACGACCGCTACCCGCTCTGGTTCGGCGAGGGCGACGACCCAGCGACCGTGGCGGTCAAGGTGGTCTTCGACCAGCTCGTGCTGACGCCGCTGCTGTGTCTACCTGTCCTCTACCTCGTCAAGGCCGCGGTCCTCCGCCGCCCGCTGCGGGAGGGCTTGCGCAGGTACGTCGAGGACGCGCGGCGCGACCTGCTGCTCAAGTACTGGGCGCTCTGGACGCCCGTGCAGTGCCTCACCTTTGGGGTGGTGCCGCCGCAGTGGCGCGTGCCCTTCATCGCGCTGGTGAGCTTCTTCTGGCTCCTCGTCCTCAGTTCCATCTCGAGCCGCGGCGACCTGGCGGCGCCGCCAGCCCCCGCCGCCGACCCGCAAACAACGAGAACGATGGGCGGCGAGTAGCCTAGACGCTCTCTAGCGTGTATTTTGTGTGTTCGAATGCCTCTTCTACTTAGTTAGCTTAGCTGTTGACATATGTTGTTGTTGTACGTACAAGAGACTGCCCAGGAGAAAACACTCCCCGCGCGTGGACATGAGACATCTTGATTCTTGTGCACCGAAACCGATATGCGTGTGTTGGGTGGCCGCCCGACGCGGTGATTGTGGACAGAGAGAAAGATCCCGATGAACATGAAACGTGCGCGGGCCGCGGAGACTCAACCTCTCCAGTCTCACGCCAGGACAGCGGTGATCGTCCCGGCCGCCAGCGTCTTTCCGCCCTCGCGCAGCACGACCCGCCCCATGGGCCTGCACGCCGCGTACAGCTCGACGCAGACGGCGCGCGAGAGCTGCAGCTGCACCACCGCCGCCCCCCCGGGGAGGAGTACGCGCGGGCGCGGCCCGTTGACCCGCCTAAGGCTAGGTAAGGTCAGGTAAACTCCTCCACACACACAAGGTGGTGGGGCAAGGGCCAGGCTAGCCCCCTCGCGACTCCTAGACGACAGGAGCCGCACGGCAATAAAGTGCAAAGCCCGGTGCGCGTGGGTGAGCGGTGTGTGTGTGTCTGTGTGTGTGTGTGTGCGTGTGTGTGTGTTGACCCGCCTGCCCTGCCGGTCGATGCGGCAGACCAAGGACGCGAGTACGGCGGGCACGCTCGCGGCGTGGCAATACGCCTCGCACGGCATGCCGCGGCTGAGGGCGGCGCCGCACGGCAGCACCCGCAGCTGCACCTCGACCAGCCTCGCGAGCGGCGCCTGATTCACTCACGGTCACGGATGGCCATTCGCTCATGGAGCCATTCCCTCGCCCGGCCGCGCGAGCGGTGCGCCGGCTTGCTCGCGTCGCAGAGCACGCACCCCGCGCCGACGACGCTCGGCTCTGAGGGAGACTGCGCGAGCCAAGCCTCGACGTGGTCCCCCGCCGCCGCCCGCTCCACCGGCGCGCCGCGCGAGCGGAGCGTCTTGACGGTGACCTGAGTAGTTGAATAACGAATTCGTCTACCTTAAGGTAAGCAGTGAACACTAAGCAAGAGGCGCGGGCGGAGCGTCTTGGCGGCGGCCTGCTCGGCCGCCGGCAGCAGCAGCAGCCGAGCGCCGCGCGCCATCTCGCCCGCCTGCAGGGTCCCGCTGAGCGTGAAGGCGCCGAGCGACGCCGCGCCTAGTTCGCCCATCAGTCAGCTCGTCAATGTTAGCCAGTGCTTAATGGTGAGCTCCGACCGACGCCGCGCCCGCGTCCGTCGAGCGGAAGGCGTCGTTGACGCACAGCCGCGTGCCTAGGAAAAAGAAAAATTAAGAAAAAAGAAAAAACCCGGGCGCCTCGTTGGCGCACGGCCGCGTGCCGACGCCCGGCGGCCGCGCCGGCGCCTCCAGCGTGTCGAGCGCGTCGAGCAAAGTCGGGCCATCATACCAGCTCAGCTCGGCCGTTGCCGCACCTCCTCCTCCTCCTCCTCCGCCGCCTCCGCCGCCGCCGCCGCCGCCGCCGCCGCCGCCGCCGCCGCCGCCGCCACCGCCACCACCGCCGCCGCCGCCCAAGTTGACTCCTCGCATTGCCGAGACGGGGACAAAGCGCGGCGCGGCGTACCCCGCCTGGGAGAGTAGCGGCCGAACCCGCGCCTGCACCTCCTCGAACCGCTCCCGCGCCTGCGGCGTGAGTACCATACCTCCCAGAGTCTCGAATCCAGCGCGGGTTCGGTCCCGTGGTCGTGTGGGGTAGGAATCGCCACGCCGGTCGCGCAGCGTACGGATACTGTGCACAGAGTCTTCAGGGGCACCGCGTGGGTACGAGGGAGGCGAGCACAGCGGAGTACAAGCCGGCTACGCCGGTACGGATACTGTGCAGAGTCTTCAGGGGCACCGCGTGGGTACCGAGGGAGGCGAGCACAGCGGAGTACAAGCCGGCTACGCCGGAGTGGAAGACGTCTCCTCTCGAGCGCAAGCTCCGCGGTCTCTGTGTTCCGCTTTCTAGGCTCCCGCGCCCAGCCGACGGAGTCCATCTGGTTGACTGCCACGACGAGCTGCGCCACACCTGCAGGGAAGGCCCCGAGAAGGTTCCGGGACAGTTCCGAGGTTGACTGCCACGACGCAGAGCTGCGCCACGCCCAGCGCGCGGCAGAGCCAGACGTGCTCGCCCGTCTGCCCCGCCAAGCCCGATTCGAGCTCGCCGGCCGACGAGTTGAGCACGAGGAGCGCCGCGTCCGCCTGCGCCGCGCCGCCGACCATGTTTGGCACAAAATCGCGGTGGCCCGGCGCGTCGAGCACATTGAGGGCGAGGCGGCGGGTGCGGAGGAAGGCGGCGGAGACGTCGATGGTGACGCCTCGCTCCCTCTCGTCGGCACCTACGGTCATTGTGAATTGGGGAATCATCACTGAGCGAATTATAGAGCCTCGCTCCCTCCGTCGGCGCCGTGGTCGAGCAGAAACGCGTACCGAAACGACTCCTTGCCAAGGGCCGCCGCCTCGCGCTCGCAGCGGTGCAGCGCACGCGCCTGTTCAGGCTCGGACGTGTGAAAAGGGACGCGGCGCGCTCATGCCGCCGCGGCGGAGCGCGCGCGCGTCGACGTCGCCCGCGAGCAGCAGCAGACGGCCCATCAGAGTCGACTTCCCGGCGTCGACGTGCCCCACCTACAGGGAAGGCTCCGAGAAGGTTCTGAGACAGTTCCGAGGTTGACTGCCACGACGAGCTGCGCCACACCTACAGGGAAGGCTCCGAGAAAGTTCCGAGAAGGTTCCGAGGTGACTTCCCGGCGTCGACGTGCCCCACCACGACGAGGTTGAGCTGCGGGAGGGGAGGGGCGGCGGAGGAGGCGGAGGCGGCTGGAGAGGAAGGGGCGGCCCCCAGCACGAGGTGCTCGAGCGAGGGCTCGGACGGAGGGCCCTCAGCCGTCGAGGAGCTCGCCGCGCTTCCGCACAGACCCGGCGGCGGCTTGAGCCCCGGTGGCAGCGCGGGCGCCGAAGGTGTCGCAGCGGGATCCTGCTGCGGCTGCTGCGGCTGCTGCGGCGGTGGCTGCTGCTGCTGCTGCTGCAGTCTCTGCCGCTCCTTCTTGGAGACAAACGGCTTGGGAGCAGCAGGCGCCGCCGCCGGCTTTGCTGGCTTCGCGGGCTTGGCAGGCTTCGCCGGCGCCCAGTCCTCGTCGTCGTCTTGGTATTCCAAGTCGTCGAGCTCGTCACGCCACGTGTTGGCCAGGCCTCGGACCGCGCGGTGGCGCGCCATATCCACACGTGCGCAGGGACGGCGTGGAGGGCGAGGAACGCGCCGCGCGGGGCGCCGCCTCACCGGCCCTCACGCCTCAAAAGTGGCGCAGAGAGTGAGGCGGCGCCCCCGAGCGAGTGCGTGAGCCCCGTGGGTCCAACCGGGCCCTTCCGTTTTTGAGCAGGTGTGCCGCTGCGCGACGCTCGCCAGGCGGTGTTGTGTGTGTGGTTGCTGCTGGCCCCCAGACCGCACCAGATGGGGACCCTACTGGTATGCTCTCGAGGTTCTCGAGGTGGATATCCTTTGGCCCGTTGGGTAGCGAGGATTGGTGTAACCCGAGCCACGGAGGCGTGTTTTCTGACGGCCGACCGTCAGTGCACGGAGTTGCCCCTTCTCCGACTACCCCGGCTAGTTCCCGAGGTCGTCGGGTGTGACAACCCCTGCCTGCGAGCTGCGTCCCCCGAGACCTAGCGCGGGTGTAGGGTGCCCACAGGGCCCAAAAAAAGAAAGTAAAAAAGAAATGGGCCAACCCCGATCGCAGCACTTCGTGTTGGAGAGTCCGAGAAATTGAGAGTGTGACTAGGAGGGTGGGACACGGCCACACGGGCGGGGGGGTTCTCAAAGGTATACCCTTGGAATGGCCGGATCCAGCCTTAAAAGTACGAGATCGCGCGCGCTTCGCGCACAGCACCGCCTGTTCTCCCGGCTGAGTGACGACGCGTGCCGTGTGCCAGCACACTTGGGCGCGCACGGCGCGACGGCGCCCGCGAGGGAAGGCGCGGGTGCAGCGGCCGCCGGCGGCCGTACCGCCTGCCAGCCGGCGCAGCAGCGGCCAGCGCAGCGGCCGCCGGCGCAGCAGCCAGAGCAGTTGGTGCGCGCCTTGCGAGGCGAGTACTGCCGCCCGGCAGCCTTGAGAGGCGGCCAGGTGCGGCAGTACTCGTTCGAGCTTTGCGAGCCGTGCGCGCGCCGAGGCGCGCGCGGCGCGCGCCCGCCCGGCTGCCAGTAGGAGGCGGCGCAATATGGCCTATAGTACAGCCCTTGAGGAGGAGGAAGAGGCTGGCTGGCAGTGCTGTATGCCGCCGAGGGGCAGTTTTGGGGTGCTGTCCCCATCCCAGGGGGCTGCAGAAGGCGTCCGCAACCGGGACAACCCACCCCCCCAGCCGAGGCCGGTCGAAGCCCCCACTTGAGTGCAGCCATGAGGAGTCCTCTTGGTGCTCCTGGCGGCCGTTCAAAGGTCGGGCACGCGCCGATGGGGGGGGGGGGGGTCTTGCTTGCTCCAACACCGAGCGCCATCGGTCCGGACCGGTGCACTCAATATGAGGGGAGGCCTGCACAAGGTCTGTGCCGCGGGCGCTCGGCGCCAAGTGCAGTGTCACGCTGGCACGCGAAGGGGACACAATGGGGAACCCTCGTTTCCTAGTCACTCGGTCCCCCAACGGAAGAGGCCTCGCTCCTATTGGAACACTCCATATCTCCAACATCAGATTTGCCTCGTGCGTCCCTTTTTGAGCCCGAAAGCTATTTTCTTTTGGGTCCTGTGGGCACCCTACGAAAGGCAGAGTCCGCGAATGCCGTGTTGCCGACGTCACGTGTGCCCGATGGCCTTGGCCTGGCCCTCGCCGACGTCCTCGAGCTCGACGACGCAGCCGTCGCACCAGCCGTCGTGCTCGGCGACCCGCGAGCGCGCGCCGAACGGCGCGCGGTTCAGCTTCAGGTAGTAGTGCTGGAAGCCGCCGTCGAGGCCCAGCTCGGCGATCACCTTCGACTTGAGCTGCAGCCCCGTCAGCGTCGGCAGCACGTGCACCTCCGCCGCCTCGCGCCCGCGGTAGCGCACACGCACGGCCACGGGCGGCGCGCGCGAGCCGAGTGCGAGGGCGACGGCGCCCACCTCGCGCTGCAGCACGCCGTGTGCCGCCCCCGCCTCGTCCGCCGCGTTGGCGGCGGCGGCCGCACCGTCGGCCTCGCGCCACAGCGGCCATGCGGCGAGGCACGTGTCGAGTCCGCCCGCCGCCGCGAGGGCGTGCAGCTCGGCGAGCGGCAGCGGCGCACCGTGCACGAGCACGTGGCCCGCCGGCACGTGCGCGTCGCGGCCGACGACCCGCGCGAGCGCCACTTCGCGGTCGCGCAGACCGGTGGCGATCTGCTGCTGCACGAGGGGAGGCAGGTGCGGCAGCACTCGCGCGCACAGCAGCGCGTGCGCATCTTCGTCGCCGGGCGCGACGAGCACGGGCGGGCCGTCGGCCGTGGTGGCGGGCAGGCCGTTGGCCATTGTGGCGAGCGGGCCGTCGCCCGTGGCGGCGACCCTGGCCGGCGCGTCGCTGCCACGGCCGCCGCCGCCGCGGTGCAGCAGCTCCTCGCGCAGCCGCTCCCAGAGGCGCGCGAGCAGGTTGTCGCCGCCCTTGCGCGGGTCGACGCCCCACACGCGGTCCGCCTTGAGCGAGAGCAGCGGGTGCGGCGCCGTGGCGAGCAGCAGCGTCCGCAGCGCCGGGTCGGCCGCCAGCTTGGCCCGCACCGCCACCTCCATCACGCCCTCACGCCGCGCGCACCACGCGCCGTCGTCGTAAGGCACTGTCTTCTGAGCTTGGTAGTAATCCTCCGAACAGGCGTGGCGTTGACCGTCCACCAGGATGTTTGGCTCCCCGTAGCGCCAAAGAGAGTGCACGTTCTCAAATTCTGTGGCCCACACGTAAGGGCGGCCCGCCAAACGCAGCGCCAGCTCGATGCCGGAGTGATCAAAGCCCAGCGCATCGGCCACGGTACGAGCTGGCACCCAGCAGGGCAGCCTATCTGCAAGCGCAGCAAGATGCTGGTACCGCTGCACGACCTGCCGCTGAGCGGCAGACAAGAAGATCATTGGCTCCGAGAGCACCGCATCGAGCGGCGGCACTGCTGACATGGGTCGTCCGGACATGTCCATTGATTTCGTCTTTCACAGCCCGGCGCGGGGTGGCGGGGCCAGCAGACAGTTGGCTCAAATGAACTGAAAGGGAGTCACGTCACTTGCAGGCGGCCTACCGCTAGCCCTACACTCGCTCTCATGGTTGACGACAGTGTGAATGATGAGCTCAGCACCAGACTGGCTGGCTGGCAGCTGGTTGGTTGGTGCTGCGCGAGTAAGTAAGTAGAGGTGCGTGCCTAATTCTATCCCTGTGGCTTTAAAGGACCCATCTCGTTCGACTGTGAGGTTTTGCTCTTGCTCGAGGTTTTGCTCTTGCTCTTGCTCTCGCTCTTGCGCATTGCTTCTCTCGGCGAGACCGCAGTGTTCTTGCACGCAGCCTTTGCCTTGCGAGCCGCCTCCGCAGGCTCTGGTGCCTTGGCCGCCGTGGTGGCGTTGGCTCCACCATCGTGCACATGTACATGTCCATTGATTTCGTCCAGAAGGGCAGTCGGCTCGAATGAACTGAAAGGGAGTCACGTCACTTGCAGGCGGCCTACCGCTAGCCCTACACTCGCTCTCATGGTTGACGACAGTGTGAATGATGAGCTCAGCACCAGCGGTCTCAGACCTACATTCTATATTCGCCTCGCAGATCACCCGGCGTTTTTCAGATCACCCGGCGTCTGCGTATTTTTGCCTCGCAGATCACCCAACACGGCGAAATGTCATTTCCAGATTACCCAACACGGCGAAATGTCGTTTCCAGGTTACCCGGCTCGCGAAATTTCTTTTTCCAGATCACCCGGTAGTGGGATGCGCCGGGTAATCTGAAAGAGTTGTACGGATTCACGACTGCGTCATTCAAGCAAACGAGGCCGGGGATTCCGAGTGGGAGCTCTCCTTAGGACACGTGCCGCAGGTGCGCTCGCTCTCTGTCTGGACGAGGTTCACGCTGAGTCCGGCCTTTGCGCCTAGCTAGACAGCCGTCCGTGTCCGGGTAAGCTGAAACGAGAAATTTTGCCCGAGCGGGTAATCTGAAAGAGAAAAGTATGTTAGCCGCCGGGTCGCGGGTGATCTGGACGAGAAATTTGGCCGACCGGGTAATCTGCCCTGAGAGAAATTTTAGCCACCGGGTAAGCTGAATGAAACGCGAATTGTGGGTGGGAGACCGGGTAAACTGATTTGTCAGTTTTTGATGAAATTACTGCTGAGCAGGAAAATCGTTGCCGGGTAATCTGGACGAGAAACTTGGTCGACCGGGTTAATCTGCCCTGAGAAATTTTAGCGACCGGGTACATGTAAGCTGAAACATGAATTGTGGGAGACTGGGTAAACTGGTTTCACGGAAATCGCGCTAAGCAGGAAAATATCGTTGGCCGGGTAATCTGCGAGGCGAATCTCAAAAACCGGGTAATCAGAATGGCATTCTTCGAAATAGAATGGGCGCCGCAGCGGCCCGTAGCGGCGCCCCCTGCGTGCCCACGGCCACCCCGGGGCCATGGGACATCCCCCCGGCCATCGGGGATGCTTGGTTCATCCATTACCCCATTTACACGGGCTGTGTTGCGGCGCGCCTCGAGACGCGCAGCGCAGCGCAGCGCGCAGACCACAAAACAGGTCAGAAGACGGCCGTGGCTGCAGGGGAACCCGACGGCGACGGAACTCACAAGTTAGAGTTGTTTGGTATTGCTAAAAATCTCTCTCTCTCTCTCTCTCTCTCGGAACTCCCGTCCCCCACCTGCGCCCTCTTCGCAGTCCCTCGCCGATTCGCTGCAATTCATGCCACCTCGCGGTCGTCCCACTCTCGTCGTTCTCTTGTCGCTTCATCCTCTGTCTCGTCGCTCTCCTCTGCCCACGGCGATAAACTTTTAAACCCAAAGGAAGCGCTTGCGCTGCGCGCGCCACGAGAAAGCTTAAGAATTCTTTCTCGCCGTCGGAGCCTTGAGCTCAACAGCATGAACATGAGCGGCGCCATCAGCCCGGCCGTGCCCGCCGAGCTGCGCCAGGGCAACCTGGGCTCGCTGCGCGCCCTCCTCGCCGGGCGGACGCGCGGCCCAGCGCTCACGGCCGAGCTCGACGCGCGGCTCGAGACCGAGAACCATTTCACGCTGCTTATTCTCGCCGCTGAGCGCGGGCAGGCCCACGCCGTGCGGCTGCTGCTTGAGTGCGGCGCGAGCGTCGGGGCGACGACGGGCCGTGGCTCCACACCGCTGTTCATCGCGTGCCAGAATGGCCAGCTCGAGTGCGCCCGGCTGCTCCTCGCTGCCCGCGCGGCGGTCGACCAAGCCAAGAACGACGGCGCCACGCCGCTGTACATCGCGTGCCATAAGGGCTACCTCGAGTGCGTGCGGCTGCTCCTCGCTGCCAACGCGGCGGTCAACCAAGTCAAGGGCGGCGGCTTCACTCCGCTGTACATCGCGTGCGAGAAGGGCCAGCTCGACGTCGCCCAGCTGCTCCTCAAGGCCAACGCGGCGGTCGACCAAGCCAAGACGGATGACGCCACGCCGCTGTTCATCGCGTGCCAGAAGGGCCAGCTCGAGTGCGCCCGGCTGCTTCTCGCTGCTGGCGCGGCGGTCGAACAAGCCAGGGACGACGGCACCACGCCGCTGTTCATGGCGTGCCAGGAGGGCCAGCTCGAGTGCGCCCGGCTGCTTCTCGGCGCCAGTGCGGCGGTCGACCAAGCCAAGAATGACGGCACCGCGCCGCTGTACGTCGCGTGCCAGAAGGGCCAGCTCGAGTGCGTGCGGCTGCTCCTCGCTGCCAACGCGGCGGTCAACCAAGCCAAGGGCGGCGGCTTCACGCCGCTGTACATCGCGTGCGAGAAGGGCCAGCTCGACGTCACCCGGCTGCTCCTCGAGGCTAGCGCTGCGGTCGACCAAGCCACAGGCCGCGGCTGGACGCCCCTGCACATCGCATGCATCCAAGGCCACCCCTGGGTCGTGCTCCTCTTGCTGCGAGCGGGCGCTGACACGGCGGCGCGCACCTCGGGTGGGCATACGGCGCTGCAGCTGGCCAAGGAGAAGGGCCACACCGAGTGCGAGCGCGCCTTTGAGGCGGCGGCGAGGGAGGCGAAGAGAGCGGAGATTGAGGCGAAGGTGGAGAGGGCAGTGGCCGAAAGGGCGGCGGCCGAGAGGGTGGAGGCCGAGAGGGCGGCCGAGGAGGCTGCGGCGGCGCTGCTGGCGGAGGAGGAGTCGGAGAAGTGCGCCGAGGAGAAGAAGAAGGCCAAGAAGAGGGGCAAGAAGAAGAAGCAGGGCGGCGGGGGTGGCGCTGGGCCGTCGCAAGAGGCCGAGGCGCCGGCAGAGGAGGCGGCGGAGGAGGGGGTGGCGGCGGCGGCGGCGGCGGAGCTTGCGGCGGCGCTCGAGGAGAGGCGCGCGCGCGACAAGCTCAAGGAGGCGCGGAAGCGGGACAGCCAGCGGCTGCGCAAGGCGCATGGCGCGGCGATGGGCGCGCTCAAGTCGCTCGACACCGCAGACAGCCCCTCCGCGCTCCGAGCGGGTATCGCCGCTGCCAGGCCGCACGTGGGAGTGCTGCCTGCCTTGGCCGAGGAGGTGAGCGCGGCGGAGTCGCGGCTTGAAGAGCTGTCTGTCGCCGCCGAGCCGGCCGCGGCGGAGGCGGTTCTTGCTCGGCCCGTCGAGATAGCCCTGTCGGACCTCACCGCGGCTACCGATGGGTTTGCAGAGGGCAAGCTGATTGGCAGCGGCGGCTTCAGCCACGTCTACGAGGCGTCGGCCGACCTCCACCTCTCCCTCGCCGCGCCTCCACAGCTGCGCCACTTGCCGCTCGTCGTCAAGCGGGCAAAGTCGGGCCAGTCGGGCGGTTTGTCGCGGGCGGAGCTCGAGGTGAAGCTTCTGAAGGCGGTGAGCCACCCGCACCTGCTGCCGCTGCTCGGCTACTGCCTCTCGCCCGACGGCGTCTGCCTCCTCTCGCCGCTGATGCGCGGCGGCTCGCTCGAGGCGCGGCTGCGTATCTCGGATCCCGACTGCGCGGCGCAGCTCCGGCGGCTGGGCATGGCGGAGCCGCCGAAGCCGCTGACGTGGCGGCAGCGCGTGCGGGTTGCGTGCGAGGCGACCGAGGCGCTCGTCTACCTCCACTCGAAGGGCATCGTGCACCGCGACGTCAAGCCAGACAACATCCTGCTCGACGAGAAGCTGACCGCCGTCCTCGCCGACACGGGCTTCGCCAAGGACCAGCGCCCGGACGCGTCTGTCCGCTGCCGCTCGACTGCCGCCCTTTACATGACCACGGGCTACCTCTGCCCCTCCATCATCAAGGGGGGCGAGTACTCGAGCAAGACGGACGGCTACGCCGTTGGCATCACCCTCCTCGTCTGCCTCACCAACCGGTCCGAGGTGCAGCTCACCGACCAGTGCGAGGACGAGTTCGAGGAGGACTGGACCGACATCGACGTGACGAGGATCGCAGACGCGGCGGCGGGGTGGCCTGACCCTGCGGCGCGCGCAGTAAAGGACCTCGCCAAGGCGGACGGGAAGAGCCTCTGCCACGACAGCCTGCGCAAGAGGCCCACGCTGCCCGAGGCTCTCGCGACTTTGCAGGCGCTGCTCTCTGGCTCGCAGCGCGGGGCGGGGATGGAGGAGGCTGCACCGGCACTTGGAGACGAGGCCGCCACCGCCGCCCGCACCACCGGCTACGAGCCTTCGCCGCTCTCGGTGCAGGTGCGCGGCATGCGCACGTCCGGCGACGCGCAGGCGCGCATCCAGGACAACATGCTGCTCGCCTTCAAGACGCTGATGCCGCGCCTCGACGCCGTGTACGCTTCGCGCTCCGCGGCGGCGCCCGACGGCTTCGAGGAGCGCATCAACTTTTGGCACCGCGAGTGCGGCTTGCCGACCGAGCTGCGGAGCCAGCTGCACTCGCTGCGCATCTGGGCGAACGCGGCAAGGCACCACGACGCGGCGAGGTGGAGGAGGGACGGGCCGCGCAGCGAGGGGGAGGCGTCGCGGCTCGTGGCCGCGGTGACGGAGGCGATCGGGGCGCTCGAGGGGTGAGTTTGTGTGTACGAGTGTTCCTCGAGGACAGGGCTACGGCTTCGCGCTGCAGGCGGTCTGGCTAGACCGTTCCGAGACACCACCTCCTCCCTGGGGGGTCATGTCTCGGAGGCCTCTCTAGCGCTCACCGCCCTCCACCGCCCCAATGCCGCCTTCTTAGGACAACCCGTTCGACACGGCGCTGCTGCCGTGGCGGGCGCTCGTCGGCGCGGCCGAGGCGGCGCTGGGTGCGCGAGCCGCGCGGCGTAGGCTTGCCGAGCTGCGCGCGGCGGGCTGCTGGCACGCGCTGCTCGGTTGCCCTTCGACCGCAGCGGCGTGTGCCACCGGGCGGGCTGCGGCTGCTGCTGCGGCTCCTCTGCGCGACGCCCCTCCCGCCGTGGGCCACCGACGCGTCGGCACCGCCAAGCAGCGCAAGCCAGCCTCGCCCGGGGTGCGGCACCAGCTCGACGCCACCGACGCGCTCGCCCGCGCGTGCGCCATCGGCGCCTTCCGCCGCGAGCCCGCCGCGCCCTAGACACGCGCCTCTCCCCGACGCGTCCTCCACGCGCCCCACAGGCGCCTTCGTCGCGAGCATGCCCGGCGCCACGCCAAAGCACGACGCCGACGCCATCGAGCGGATCCGCGCGTTCACGCCGTGAGCATGACAGGTGGCAGCGGGGCGTGGCCGCCGCAGGGGCCAATGCGAGTGCCGCGACGCGTGCAGTGCCCGCGGCTCGAACCGCGGTGTGAATGTGATAATGAAAAGAGATCGTTGGGCGTGGAGATGCAGCGAGATATTGAGAGAGGCAGCACACCCGCACGCCAGGCAGCACATACACTTACCGCTGCGCGCACGTGAAGTGTGTGTGTGGTGTGAAAAATATTTATGGACAGAGAAAAAAAGTCATCGAAAGAGCACCTTCGCAAAGGTGGGCACAAGAGAAGGCACAGCGCACACTGCCCGAACCGTGCCTCAGCGGTCAGCGCACACGCTCGCAATACAGCGACTCCGTGCACGGTGTGCATTGAGGGTCGCGGTCGCCGAGGACCTGGTGCGCATATGGCTCATCGGGCTTCACGTAGAAGAAAGGGACGCGCTTCTTGACGGTCGGGGCATAGAGCTGGCACCCGGGGCAAGCCACAGCGCATCGTGAAAACACCCCGAGAGGTCCGTCGATGGCAGGAGAGGGTGTGTACGGCATGTCCTCGAATCCGATCGGGCAGGCAAACGTCGAGAGGACACGAACGACCTCAGGATCTGGTTCCTTGCTCAGGCTTTGGAACCATGCGACCAGCTTCATCTCGACGCAAAAGTTCTCGCATTTTTTGCCATCCTTCTCCCACGTCTCGAACACATCGATGCGCAATCCTCCAGCTTGGGCTGGGACCATGCGTTGGACCATGCACTTCACGTCGATGTCCTTCTCGATGTCCTTCTTGGCCTGCATGAGAGCGCCATAGTGCAGGTCTTTAGTCTTGCGGCCTGATCCGGCGAGGAGGCACACGCATTTCCCATCGGAATCCTCGGCGATCGAAATGCCAGCCATGAATGCCTGAGCTTTTCCAACCTTCTTTTTCTCTCCCTCTTTGAGCCAGAATTGGAGGAGCGAGGCAGAGAATGTTTCCACCAAATCTCTGTTCCTCTCGTCTTGGGTGTTGCCGTAGATGCGCAGGCTCACGCCATTCTCGCCACCAGTCGCCTGAGATTTGGGACCGCAAGATAGCAACTCGAACACCTTGCGCACTGGCTCGGCCAGCTGTATCTCGCCATAGCGGTGGTCGCGCAGCAACGTCTGAATCATGCACAAAATGGAAACGGAAAAGGCGGAGGTTTTGCAAAGGTTGCCGACTTGCAAGTTGCTAAAGGCAGTTTTGCGTTGCAGGGGTGTTGACATAAGTTGGGTTTCAGAGCTTGGGGTGCAAAAGGGCTGGCGACACGCTCGGCAAACTGACCATGTCTCACAGCATTCGCGGGCGCCGAGATCGCCCCACCCTCGACCGTGGTGCCGCGGCACCTTGCCCTCCTTCCTGGAACCCCGACCTACGTGCCCAGCCGCAGCCTGCCCCTTGCCCGCAGGTGCGGCGGCACGACTCTGACGATCAAGTGCCTCGCCGACGCCAACTGCCGCCGCTGGTGTGTGGCCGGCGACGACGCCGTCTTCACAGCGGCGGCGCCGGTCGATGCGTTCGAAGAACGAGCCGAAGATGAAGAAGAAGCGTGCCCGCCCTGAGGGGGTGCGCGAGTGGTGCCGCGGCTGCACATCCCCTTTTGGCCTCGCACCCCGACGCGGTGGCGCGGCTGGCCGGCGCGCCAGACGCCGCCGCGCGCAAGATCGCCCTAAATAAGGCGAGCGCGGACGTGGGCGAGTGGGTAAAGGCGCACCGCGAGAAGGCGGTGGTGTGCGGCCAGCCCGGCTGGACCAGGGGGAACCGGACGGAGCTGCCTCGCGTCCCGCAACTTCGAGCTCGAGTGCGTGCTTCTTTCCCCCGCCCCGCCCGCCCGAGCCACACCCACGTCGCCCCACCCAACCTCAGCTGACTGCCCCTTGTTGCACCGCTTTGCAGGCCCCCTTCTGGCAACGCGCCCCTGAAGATCTCCGGACATCCAAGGCTCGAACGGCGGCAGCGGCTCAACGGCCGCCGGCGGCCGTCGTGCGTTTGCTTTCGCCATACGCGGCCCCCGGCGTCTGCTCTGGTTTGCCGGGGCGGGGGGGAGAGGACTCTCATTTGCGGACTGTTGGGCTTCTCTGTGTTGAACTGGCGCTTGTCGCGAACCCCACCAGTCTGGCCGAGCGGCACGCTGCCGCTGGGGGCGTGAGGAGGCCGTGGGGGACGGCGGCGGACCCCGTTCTTCGATATAGAATGGGCCCTCACCGCGGCCCGTCTGCTGCTGAAAAAGTGGCGTGTTGGGGGCTCTCCTGTGTGACTCCTCTGGCTCGCCGCGTTAAAGTGGCGCCTGTGTGTGACCAGCCTCTGGAGACACCCCGGCAAGCGCCCCCCGGCCGCTGGGGCTGCGAGGCGGCCGGGTGAGCGCGCGCGAGACGCCATTCTACATTATAGGATGCCATTCAGCGAACTCGACGAGTGTGACCTGCGACCACACAGAGGCACACACTCAACACCGTTGTGATGGCCAAAGGTCACGCCAAACTACCCCTCCGCCTCCCTCCCTGGTGGCTGGAGGCTGGTGGATGTCCTGCGCGAGGTGCTCGCAGCTGCGGCGTGTCACGCCGCCTTTCGCTTCTTCTCCCCAGAAGGCAGCAGCCCGAGCTGGCACCCCGCCTTGAGCACAATCTGGAGGCCCGTTATGGGGGATACTACCCGTTATACGCAAGACTCCGCGTCTCGGCACGACGACGCTTCAGACGACTGTGTGCGAGGCGACGGCGATCGATGATCAATCCGCAGCGCGCTTTCGCCGTCTCACACGGTGCGGCAGGAGCTGCGCACGCGCCCAAAGCCCGATGGCGAGCCCGGCGCCGATGGCGGCGGCGGCGCAGGGGAGCGGGGAGGCGGTCCAAGCGGCGTCGACAACCTCGCCGAGTGACTCGACAACCTCGCCGAGTGACGCCCCTACGTGGTCGTGCTATCAGCGGTGTGGATACAGCGAAGAGCTGTGGACTGCACCACCGGTGTGTCAAAGCGCGGCATCGTGCAACGCACCACGCCCGCACAATGGCTGCCACACACGCGTGTCGCATCTAGGACGCGCGGCCGCGGCACGCGAGCAGCAAGCCGTCGGACTGCCGGAGGCAGTGGTGGCCTAAGGGAAGGTAAGGCCAAATGAACCTCTCCACACACACGAGGTGGTGGGGCAAGGGCCAAGGGCAGCCCTCGCGACTCCACGTCTAGGCGACAGGAGCCGCACGGCATTCAAAGTGCAAGGCCCAGTGCGCGTGGTTGCCTGCGGGGCAGCGCTCGAAGCAGCAGTCGCAGTCCCGCTCCCACGGAGGTGGCCTGTTCACAGCTGCAGCCGTGAAGAGACGCCGTTCACACCTCGAGCGACACCTCTCCCACGGGGGCGGCCTGTGAATCGACGGATCAACGTTGATTCGTTAATTAACCATAATTCATGACAGTGAGCCCCTCTCCCACGGGGCGGCCTAAGGCAAGGGAAGGCCAGGTAAACTTCTGCACACAAGGTGGTGGGGCAAGGGCCAAGGGCAGCCCTCGCGACTCCACGTCTAGACGACAGGAGCCCCACGGCAATAAAAGTGCAAGGCCCGGTGCGCGTGGGGGAGCGTGTGTAGGGGGGGCGGCCTGTCGAGCCAGCTGTCGAGCCCGTCGAGCCAGCTGCTGTCGAGCACCTATTCACAGCTGCGCTATTCACAGCTGTCGAGCCCGTCGAGCCAGCTGCTGTCGAGCAGCCAGCGATGCAGCGCCTGCAGAGCGCCTGCCCCCGCCTCGACTCCCCCTCCTGCTCCCGCCGCCGCCGCCGCCGCCGCCGCGCCCGCCGCCGCGTCGACCTCGCCGCCGCTGTATCTCGGCTCGCCGAGATCGTACCTCCGCTTGAGCCGCTCCTCGCGCGAGATTGTCTCGAGATTGTCGAGATCGCCGAGATCGTCGCTCCGCTTGAGCCGCTCCTCGCGCGCGCGCATCTCGCCAGGTCGGCCCTGCCTGCAATGGGGGAGATATGGGGGGAGATAGGGGGGAGATAGGGGGGAGATAGGGGGAGATAGGGGGGAGATAGGGGGGAGACGTGGGGGGGAGATAGGGGAGAGATGGGGGAGAGATGGGGGAGAGATGGGGGAGAGATGGGGGAGAGATGGGGGAGAGATGGGGAGAGATGGGGAGTCGGGTCGGCCTTGCCTGCAGTGTGTGCACGAGATTTGGGGGAGATATGGGGAGATATGGGGAGACACGGGGAGATATGGGGAGATATGGCCCTGCCTGCAGTGTGTGCACGCGTCCGCGCAGCTGGACAGCATGAAGCTCGGGTTTGCCTCACACTCCCCCGCCGCCGCCCAGCCGGCGCACCTCTGGTCCTGGTCGGCGCAGCTGCCCGCAACGTAGAGACCGCCGCCGTCGCCGCCGCCAAACAGAGGCCGCCGCCCGGACGGCGCAGCCACGCCAGACCCCGCCGCCAACGCCGCTGCGAAGGCGCCCGCAGACGCTGCGGCGATTCCGTCGCCGCCGCCGCCGCCGCCGCCGCCGCCGCCGCCGCCGTCCCCGCCGTCCCCGCCGTCCCCGCCGCCGCCGCCGCCGCCAAGACTGCCGCCGCCGCCGCCGCCGCGGCGGTGTGAGGGAGAGGGAGGGCAGGCGCGGGGGCCGGAGGCAGACTCGCCGACGGATACGTCGTCGTGAGCGGCGGCGAGCGGGAGCTGCTCCTGCAGTCCCTCGGCGGCTAGCGCCTCGCGCAGGGCAGCCACGCCTATGGGCCGCAGGCGAGGAGTTGTCTAGGAAGTGTCTAGGAGGTGTCTAGGAAGTGTCTAGGAGGTGTCTCGGCAGCCTCGCCTATGGCCGCAGGCGACGGGGCGCTGTCCACCCGGCGGCGGTTGCGTGTTGCGCAGAGGCGGCGCACTGCCGTAGTGGTTTGCGCGGAGAAGAGCGCGGAGCATGATGTCCCACTCCTCGGGCGTCACGGTCGCCGCCGCCGCCTGCAGCTCTGTGAGCTTGCCATGCAGGAGCCGGATCTCGTCGCGCGCCCGAGAGGTCGTCGGAAGATGGGCCACCGCAGACGCGCTCCTGCGGAAACAAGGCCAGCCGGGAAAGTCGTTTGGCGGGCCAGGCGAGCGTGGGCGGTGTCTGCGTTGGGCAGCGTTTGCTCACGCGTCAATCAGCGTGACGAGCTCCTCCTCTTGCTCGGCTGTGAGCGTCGCCGTCGCGGTGAGGGCGAGGAACATGCAGAGCACGACAGCACGCCAGCGAGTCGGCCAGCACCGCGGCCACGCGGCCCAACCTCCGCCCATCGGAGGGGGGGGGGGGGGCGAACGTCAGGCCGGCTGTTAAGTGAATTCTTTTTAACCCATTTTGGCTCTCGTTGGCGCCCTGTTGGTCGCCAGACCAAACCGCGCCGGCCTGGCCATGCCCGCATAGTGGACATTGACGGGTCCGGTCGGTTCCGCGCACGCTCGTCGCCCGGCTCGGGTGCGCCGCGCCGCTCTCGACGGCCTCTCGAGCGGAGTCGGCGCACACGCGGCACGGCGAAGGAGGGCGCGATCCGCCACCGGTTCTTCGGCCGTCTGCCTCGGCGCACGGCCCGCGGGGCACGTGCGCGCCTCGAGAAGCTCCGCCGCCCCGCCCGGCGCTGCCCACCCGCCTTCGGTGGCACCCGCCGACGCGCAGGCGCTCGCGCCGGGTGCGGCTCCTCGGCGACGTCGAGCGTGGTGCCCGACGGCTCAGGAGCCTTCTACCATCAGCCACTACCACGGCTGCCACCGTCGGCGCCTTCGCTCGAGCTCTCCGAGGCCGCGTTCTGACCTCGTGCCGCGGCTGTCGTCGCTGCAGCGACGAGGGCCGCGGCAAGGGGTGCAGCGGCGACGGGCGGGGCGGAGAGGCGCGGCTGCCAGCTACCGGGCCGTTGCCCCCGCCCACCGCGCCGGGCCCCTGCACCAGGAGGCGGCTTACGGCAGCCTTCCCGTGTCTCCATGCGACCCGATGGGGTAGCCGGCCAAAACGCGTGTGTCCGCTTGCGAAGGCTAGCTCAAAAGAAAGAGGTCCTCCCGCCGCTCTGGGTACTTCGCGCGTTGCACGTCAGGAGCAACACTAGACTGGCCATTGTCCGCAGCTAACGCGAGGCGGATGGCACAGCAGACGTTGGTCGGCCGCGAGATCGTCGGTGGAGCAGCCGAGGGAAGCGTGCTGTACGCTGACACCGGCCTCTCCTTCTGGGGCGGGTGCGACCCGCAGACGGGCGTGATCGTCGACCACACTCACCCACTGCACGACGAGTGCGTGCGCGGCCGTGTGCTCGCGATTCCCAACGGGCGAGGGTCGTGCACGGGCAGCCAGGTGGTGCTCGAGCTGCTGCTCAACGGCGTGGCGCCCGCCGCTCTCCTGCTGCGCACGCCAGACGTCATCCTCTCCCTCGGAGTCATCGTGGCGGAGGAGGTGCGGCCCGCAGACACTCCTCGCCCGCCCCGCCAGCTCCACGCCTCTGCTCCCAGCACCTGTGTGTCCACGCTCTCGGGTCCCACGCGCTCGGCGAGTCTTCTGATCCCACAACTCGGCGAGTCTTCAAGACCGCCGCGGCGCGTATGATGCGTCGACCGTTCCGCGACACGTCCACGACACGTCCGAGACACGCATCCCCGCGACACCGTGCGCGGCTCCTTGGCCGCTCGGCCGCTCGTGTCTGAGTCGTGAGGGATTGCATTCACAGCTCTTCGGTCACTCCATCCCGATCGTCTCGCTCGGGGACAGCTTCGACCGCCTCGAGGCGCACACGCACGCAGCGGTGGCGGGCTCCACCGTCATCTGCGGCGCCGGGCCGTTGCCGCCCGCACCCCGCTCGTTTTCGACGGCGGACGAGCGCCTCGCGGCGTCGGCGCTGCAGCTGGAGGCCGAGGAGAGGGCGATGCTGGCGGGCGAGCGGGGGCGGGCGGCGCGGGTGGCGATGCGCGTGGTGGCGCGCGCCGCCGAAGTCTGCGACGCGGAGAAGCTGCTCCGAATCTCGCAGGCGCACATCGACGGCTGCACGTACATCGGGCCGGGGGGGCTTCGCTTCGCGCGCGAGCTCGTGGCGCTCGGCGGGAGAGTGGCGGTGCCAACCACTCTCAACTCCAACTCTGTCGACCGGCGGCGGTGGCGCGCGATGGGCGTGCCCGCGTCGCTCGGCGAGCCGTCCGAGGCGCTCGGCCAGGCATACCTCGACCTGGGCGCCTCGCTCTCCTACCCACAGTACCCGAACCCACCCTCCCCTACCCCACGGTGACCGAACCCAGGCATACCTCGACTTGGGCGCCTCGCTCTCCTTCACGTGCTCGCCGTACCTCCTCCCCTCGGCCCCTGGCCTCGGCGAGCACGTCGCGTGGGGCGAGTCCAACGCCGTCGTCTTTGCCAACTCCGTGCTCGGCGCCCGCACGCTCAAGTACGCTGACTACCTGGACATCTGCGCCGCGCTGGTTGGCCGCGCACCCGCCGCAGGGGCCCACCTCGACGAGCACCGCCACGCGACTCTGGTGCTCGACGCGTCCGCCCTCTCCTAGACCTTTCCTAGACCTTTCCTGGAACCTTTCCTGGAGCCTTCGCGTAGGTGCTCGACGCGTCCGCCCTCGTCGCCGCCGGTCTCCCGGCCGCCTCCGCCGACGCGTTTTGGCCGACCCTCGGCTACGCCTGCGGCAACCTCGCGCAGACCCGTGTGCCGGCCCTCACCGGCATCGCCCACCTCCGCCCGACCCGCGACGAGCTCAAGGCCTTCGCGGCGGCCTTCGGCACCTCCGGCGCCGCCGCCCTCTTCCACATCGTCGGAGTGACGCCGGAGGCGGCCGACTTGCAGACTGCCCTCGGTGCGGCCGGCAGCGGGGAGGGCGTCGAGACGCTGCGGCTGTCGCCGGAGCAGTTTGCATCCGCGTGGTTGGCCTCTCGACCGCGGTGAAGAATGGCCCGCGAGGCTGTGAATCATCGAGCCTGAGAGCTGTGAACAGGCGGACCCTTGACAGCGGGGCGCTTTCCAGTGGCGGGCACGACGACGGTGGTAATTGCGGTGACGGAGGCGGCGGCGGCGGCGGCGGCGGCGGCAGCGGCGGCGGCGACTGCAGCGGCGTCGACCTCGTCGCTCTTGGCAACCCGCACCTTTCCTTCTCCGAGGTGGAGTCGCTGGCAGCAATGGTCGGCGGCGGCGGCGGCGCGAAACACCGCGACGTCCGCGTCATCGCGACCCTGTCGCGGTTCGTGCTCGAGCAGGCGGAGGCCGCGGGACACGCACTCACGCTGAGTGAGTTTGGCGTGGAGTTCATCAACGACACCTGCTGGTGCATGCTCGGCGACGTGGTACCCTTCCCGCCCATCCAGTCGGCGCGCACGCTCATCACAAACTCGGGCAAGTACGCGCATTACGCGCCCGGGCTGGTCAACCGGAGCGGCTTCAAGGTCCGCTACAGCGGCCTCGCCGGTTGCGTCGCCGCGGCACGCACCGGGAGGGCGCCGCCGCGCCCGCCGTTCCTCGCGGCGTTGCGTGGGTGCGCGAGCGTTGCGGGGTTGGGCAGGGCCCTGCTCAGGCGCGGGGGGTCGACGGGGCGTATGTGATTTAAAGTGCGCAGATTTAAAAAGAAAAGAAAATCTCGTACGCTGAATTACCCCCCCGCCTGCTGACAGACCCAGCCTCCCGCCGACGGGACCATACCCCCCCCCCCCCTCTCATCCCCACCGCCGGCCGCCTTACTGCTAGGCTCCAGGAGGCTGCAGACACCAACACTTAACGCACACACTAGATACGCGCGGATGGCCGCCGTCTTCCACGCCAGCACCCCGGCCGGTGCTCGTCTAGAGCGCGGCGGCGAAGTTGGCAATCGCCTGGCGAGCGGCGGGCGCGGCACCCGCGCCGGTCGCCGCACCCGCACCAGCAGGCGCCGAAAACGCCCGCCCGAGTCTGAGGTCTTACTCGCCAGCCACCGCATGGGGGAGGCCAGTGTTTGGCGGCCCGACGACCGTGTGCTGGTGGTGGGTCTGGTGGGTAGGCCTGAGCTCAACGATCGCGCCGGCGCGGTCATCTGCCGGGATCGTGCGCGTGGACGCTTTGCTGTGCAGCTGGATGGCAACCCACTCACCGGTGTAGAGCCTGAATGCGTGCTGCTCAAGCCGGTCAACATGCGGGCTCAGACGGCAGCGGATGGTTCGGGCTGGCTGCCAACTGTTGCAACGCTCCAAGCAGAGGCCCACATGCATGAAGCAGAGCGGCTGCGAGCCACTGGTCAAGATCCCGGCCGAGCAGTTGCTGCTGCCATCCTCGCAGCGGCAGAGGCGGGTGATGCCGAGGCGCAGTTCGGACTCGCTAAGCTTTCGTTGGGAGCAGCTGAAGACGGGCGCGAAACGGGCGCGATCGAAGCGTTCTCGTGGCTCAGGCGAGCTGCTGAGCTCGGACACGTCGCGGCGCAACACAACCTTGGGCTCTGCTATGAGCAGGCCAAGGGATGTGTCGCAGACCCCGTCAGCTCACTCGCGTGGTTTCAAAGAGCAGCGTTCAAAGGCTATCCGGCCAGCTGCCGTCAGCTCGGCATGATGCACGATCGAGGGATCAATGGAGCTACCAACCCGCAAGAGGCTGTGCGTTGGTATCGAAGGGCGGCTGAGAGCGACGACGCTGAGGCCGCGTACAATTTGGGCGTGTGCTATCATCTTGGAAGTGGCGTTGCCCAAAGCGATTCTGAGGCGGCGCGGTGGTACAGAGTGGCAGCGGACCTGGGCGACGGTCACGCCCAGTCCAACCTGGCAATTTCTTTTGAGAGGGGGCAAGGCGTCCCCAAGAATTTGACAGAGGCGGTACGCTTCTACCGTTTGGCCGCTGCGCAGGGCGTGACCAAGGCGTGCAGTAACTTGGGCTTCAACTTGCTGCATGGGCGCGGCACCGCTGTCGACGCTGTCGAGGCGGTCAGGTATTTGCGGCAGGCTGTTGCTCAGGGGAGCAAGCGTGCGATGTGCAACCTGGCCTACTGCTACGGCGCTGGCCTTGGTGTCGAGAAGAGCCTTGAGCGTGCACGCAAGCTCTTGCAGGACGCGTCTTCGCCAGGATATGTCGCCAGCTCGACTGGCATGGGCAGGAGCGAAGGGCCTGAGCCAGCGCAGCTGGACTACGCGCGGGCCATGGCAGCACAACTTGAGCTCTCACCTCTCGAAGACTCGCCCACCTCTCCGCCAGTCGCACCGCAACCGGCCCTGCCGCCAAAGCCTGAGAGCATATGCCGAGCCCGTGTAGACGACTTTCAGCTGGAGTTTCACTGCGCCACGTGTGGCGCATCCGTTCACAGTGGTATCAAGCTGCGCCGGTGCCAGGGCTGCAACGTGAGCTGGTACTGTGGCAATAAGTGCCAGAAGAAGGCGTGGAAGCGGCTTGGCCACAGGACCAGGTGCGGCGCCGCAGCTCCGACAAGACAGTCTATCACACGGGCGGACGCTGCTGAGGCGGTCGCGGTTTTACGAGAGTGGCATGGCGTGCACAGCATCCTCCCACTCGTCGCCCTCTACCGCGTGTCGAAGCTCTGCGACGACGGAGGCAGTGCGATGCAGCTCCTCACCGATGAGGACCTGTTCAAGGCGAGTGTGCTAGTGATGCAGGCGCACCCCTGGGCTGCAGACTTGCAGGCTCTGAACGCTGACGTCATCTGCGCGCTGTGCGGTGGGTACACGCCCGAAGCAATGGCGCGTCGGCAGCTGGCAGCCGAGGCTGGGGTGCTCGAGGCGACGGTGCTGATCTTGCGCACTGTCGGTCTCGAGGATGCCCAATGTGCCGCCGCGAGCGTCGTGTTGGCAATGATTGTGCTTGGTGCCGGTGAAAACAACGACGCACGCGCCCGCCAGCTGCGGGCTGTGGAGTGTGGTGGGCTTGAGGCAACAGCAGCGGCCATGCGGGCCTACCCGGAGCACGAGATGACGCAGATCCACGGCTGCATGGCGCTGGGCAATCTGTGTTGGGGGCAGGATGATGCGGGTCTCTTGTGCAAGGTGCGGGCTGCTGCTGTCGGAAGTCTCGATGCCGTGGTAACGGCCCTTGCGGCGCATCCCCAGAGTGCCGAGCTCCAGGCAGCCGGAGCGCTGGCACTGGTGACGCTCACCAGCGGGACCACGGCACAAAACATAGAGTGCAAGCAGCGTGCGAGCGACTGCGGCGCATCCCGGCATCTCGCTGCGGCCATCCGCGCCCACGTTCGAAACCAGCGGGTCGCTGAGGAGGCGTGCTCAGCTATCGCGACCATCGCCGTCGGCTCCGATAGCTGTGGCCAGGATAATGCGCGGTGTGGCCAGGCCGCCGCAGACGCTGGTGCTTTGGAAGCAGCCATCCTCGCCATGCGCTCCCATCCTGAGAGTGAGATGGTGCAGTACATGGCGTGCAGCGCCGTGAACAATATCTGCACCAGCTCCGAAGTGCTTAGGCAACGCGCTGTTGCGCTGGGAGCCATCGAAGAGGTGGTTCAGGCTATGCGCCGTTCTGCCAAGGCACGCGAGTCGAAGGCACTAGCCAACCTCGTCGGAGGTGAAGTGGCCGGCGCCGAGCGTGCTCGGCAGGCTGGTGCGAATGAAAGCTGGATTGAAATGACACACTGCATGGCTGGGCGGTATCCACATGAACATGAGTGACGTAAGCACAAGAGTTTGGGACTTTAGGGTCGCGCTCGGCTCGCCGATGATAATCTTTGTCCGTGCTACGGCTTTCTTTCAAGAGCCGCAGGTCGCGGACTTCATCGCGAGAATCCCTAACCAGTAACCTGTCCGTATTATTCAAGAGAGAGCCTCTATTACCCCCGGCGTTAAACTATCAAAGAGATATATTTGCCACTTTCCGCACAAACATGGCACCCGACCAGCTGAAGCTCTAGACTCGTCGACCGAGCTCTGGACGATGCCGACCTCAAACCACCAGCGCCAGCAACGCGACGTGCCGCGGCTCGCCGCGCCGCTGTTGCGACCGACGACGTGCCCGACGCCGTCCCGCGGCCGAAAGGAAGAGGCCCGCGCAACCACTTCTGGGACCCGCGGCCGCCGGGCGTGCGGCGGCACAACGAGTCGAACGAACCGAACCAGCGCAGAGCGGCGCGTCTCGCGAGCGCCCGCGGCCGCCACGCCGACGCCGTCCGCGGCCGACGGTGGTCCCCTCCGGTCTGCGGTCTTCCGCGGCCGTCGACCGGACCCCCCCTGCGGTCGGTCGGTCTGCGCTGGGCGCTCAAACCGCAAACTCGGCCTGTTCACTACAAGATGACGCTCGTATGATGGAAGGGATTGCTAGCAAGCGCACAGTTCCACAGAGGGCGCTCCCAATCGCTCCAAGCCGGGAGGGTCTCCGTGCTCCAAGTGCTCCTCAATATCCAAACAGTGATCGCACCGATTGCGAGGGACCGCTTGCAATCCTAGAAGTGACTGTGAGGGGTGCATGCACATGTACATGTACATGTCATGTGCATGTGCATGTTGTAACATGATATCGCTCATGAATTTCCTGGCTGGTCCGGGGATATGCATATGTAAAACTATGTCTCTCTCTCTCCTCCCAGCTCCCTGTATTGCTGGCTTCCGCGTCGGCTATCTCGGCTGCGGCGCTGCCGCATTCTGCCTCTCGCTTCTGACGTTCTGAGGGCCAGAGAACGGATGAAAAGAAAATAAATTTTTACCGCGCGGTCTTGCCGGTCGCCTATCATCGATGAGGCTTGCGCGTTGTGCTCGAGGCCGCCAGCAGCTCCGCTCCATCAGCTCCGGGGCAGCCCCGCTACCTACGCAGGCACGCGTTGTCGTTGCTGGCGGCGGCATCATCGGCACATCAGTCGCCTACCACCTCGCAAAGCTCGGGTGGGGCAACGACGTGCTGCTGCTCGAGAAAGACCAGCTGACGTCCGGCACGACCTGGCACGCTGCCGGGCTGATGGTCACGTTCGGCTCCCTCTCGGAGACCTCCACCGAGATGCGGAAGCATTCGAAGCAGCTCTATTCGCGGCTGCTCGAGGAGGAGACGGGCATGAGCACCGGCTTCATGCCGGTTGGCTTCATCGAGCTGGCGACCGACGAGGGATATCTCGAGGAGTACCGCCGCGTCGCCGCCTTCAACCGCAAGTGCGGCGTCGATGTGCACGAGCTCTCGCCCTCCGAGGTCGCAGACAGGTTTCCGCTCTGCAACGTGGACGACGTGCTCGCCGGCTTCTTCGTCGAGGACGACGGGCGAGTCAACCCCGTCGACGCGACGGCGGCGCTGGCGCGCGGCGCGCGCAACGGCGGCGCCACGATCGTCGAGGGCGTCTCGCTCACCGGCGTGACTGCGACAAACGGCCGCGTCACCGGCGTGCGCACAGACCGCGGTGACGTGGCGTGCGAGTACGTGGTGAACGCGTGCGGCATGTGGGCGCGCCAGCTGGCGGAGCTGTCGGGCGTATGCGTGCCCAACCAGGCGGCGGAGCACTACTACCTCCTCACCGAGCCGATGGCGCAGGTCGACCCGCGCTGGCCGGTGGTGGAACCCGTCGAGCGAGACCTCTCCTAGACCTTTCCTGGACCTTTCCTGGAGCCTTCTAGGTGGTGGAGGACCCGGCCTCCTGCACGTGCATTCCTGGACCTTTCCTGGACCTTTCCTGGAGCCTTCGCGTAGGTGGTGGAGGACCCGTCGTCCTGCACGTACATCCGGCCGGAGGGCGGCGGGCTGATGGTGGGGCTGTTCGAGTCAGACGCCGCCGCGTGGTGCGTGCCGCGCGTGCCGGCCGACTTCAGCTTTGGCGAGATCGAGCCCGACTGGGGTCGGATCGCGCCCTTCCTCGAGCGGGCAATGGCGCGCGTGCCGAGCTCGCTCGAGGCTGGCGCCAAGAAGCTCTTTTGCGGCCCCGAGTCCTTCACGCCCGACCTCGGCCCGGTCGTGGGGGAGGCGCCAGAGCTGCGAAACTACTACGTCGCCGCAGGCATGAACTCGATCGGCATCCTCACCGGCGGCGGCGTCGGCCGCGTCCTCGCCCACAACATTGTGCACGGCCACGCAGACGTCGACATGACGGCGATGCTGCCCGCCCGCTTCCAGCCCCACCAGGCGACGCCCGCGTACCGCGGCGCTCGCGTCGTCGAGTCGCTCGGCAAGGTCTACAAGTGCCACTACCCTCACCGGCCGACGGCGACGGCGCGACGCATCCGCCGCTCGCCGCTACACGCGCAGCTCGCCGCACGCGGCGCCTTCTTCTGCGCCGAGTCGCAGCCGAATGAAGACTGGATTCGGAGGTAAGGAGGAGCTGCTTCTTCCTCAGGCGCCTACTTCCGCGACGTCTCCGGCTGGGAGGGAGCCGACTGGTTCGCCGGCGCTGGCCGCACGCCAGACTTGGGCGAGCTGCGCTGGGGCCGCCACCCAGAGTGGTTTGGCTTGTGGGCGGCGGAGCACACGGCGTGCCGCGAGGGGGTGGCGCTCTTCGACATGTCGTTCATGTCCAAGTTCCACGTGCAGGGCCGCGCCGCTGGCCCGCTCCTCGACTGGCTCGCGACGGCGCGCGTGGACGGCCCGGCGGCCTAGAAGCTGAATACGTGTTCTTGTACTCCAACCAGCGCTCGAGAGGACACGCACTCAATTGTCTTCGAGCGTATTCAGCTGTATTCACTGCATTCGTACCCCTCGTATTCGCACGGTGCTCTGAATGCCTTGCACGAGACCGTACTCCCGCCCCGAGGTTGGCGTATTCAGCACGTAGGCCCGGCAGGAGCCATCACGTATACGCAGATGCTCTCGCCGCGCGGCACACTCGAGGCGGACCTCACCGTCACCAAGCTGCCGCCGCGCCCGGGCGCCTATGGCGGCGGCGGCGGCGACGGGGAGGGCTTCCTCGTGGTCGCCACCGACACCGCCCACAGGCACGTCGAGACGCTGCTGCGCCGGGGCATCGAGGACCACGCCGCCGCCCGCGGCGTCGCACCCGCCGCGACCGTCAGCGACGTCACGGGCGGGCTCGCGCAGATCAACTTGCAGGGGCCACGCTCGCGCGAGCTGCTCGCCGCCCTCACGTCTGCGGACGTGTCGGACGCGGCGTTCCCCTTCCGCGCAGCGCGGCGCGTCGACATCGGCTGTGCGCTCGTGCTCGCCACACGCATCACCTACGTCGGCGAGCCTAGACGCGGAAGACGGACTCATGTCTCTCAACCAGCGCTCGAGAGGACATGTATTCAATTCGGCCGTATTAACTGTATTCGCCGTATTCGGCCGTACTGACTGTATTCGCCCCCCCTCGTTTCCCGCCTTGAGGTTGGTGTACTCAGCACGTAGGTCGGCGAGCTGGGGTACGAGCTCTTTGTGCCTGCCGAGTCGGCGGCACACGTGTACGAGGCCATCGTCGCAGCCGGCGAGCCGCTCGGGCTCGTGCATGCCTCGCTGTGAACAGCGTCTCTTCACACCTCCAGCTGTGAACAGGCGAGCCGCTCGGGCTAGTGCATGCCGGCCTCAAGGCTCTCGGCTCGCTCCGCCTCGAGAAGGGGTGCGCCGCGCACCACTACCCCACGGTACCCGAACCCACCCTCCCCTACCCCACGGTACCCAAGCCCACCCTCCCCTACCCCACGGTACCCGAACCCACTCTCCCCTACCCCACGGTACCCGAACCCACCCTCCCCTACCCCACGGTACCCGAACCCACCCTCCCCTACCCCACGGTACCCGAACCCAGGGGTGCCGCGCGCACCTTTCTTGGGTAGACCCCCCCCCCCCCACCGAGGCCATTACCTCGAATTGGTTGGTAGTGCGCCTTCCCGCCTGCTTCTATCGCGACTGCTTTCGTGTCTCCCTGCTTTCGTCTCGGAGCCCTGATGCGCCCGAACCTCCATCGGGTCCTCTGCAGGTACCGCGACTACGGCCATGACCTCGACAACCTCGACACGCTGCACGAGGCTCCCACACCGCTCACCCACGCGCACTGGGCCTTGCACTTTTAATGCCGTGCGGCTCCTGTCGCCTAGACGTGGAGTCGCGAGGGGGCTAGCCCGGCCCTTGCCCCACCACCTCGTGTGTGTGTGGAGAAGTGTACCTCACCTTACCTTAGGCGGGGCTTGGCTTCACGGCCGCCTTCGACAAGCCGGGCGGCTTCGTCGGCATCGAGGCGGCGCGGGCGCAGCGCGGCCCGGGCGTGCTCACCCGCAGGCTGGTGCAGGCGTTGCTATCCCATGCGCACTCGGCCTTGCACTCTGGATGCCGCGCCGGCTCTTGTCTTTGGACCCGGCGCCGGCCCCTCGCCCCGCCGTGTGGAGAAGTGCAACACCCCCCCCCCCCCCCTCCACCGTAGGTGTTGCTCACCGACCCAGAGCCGCTCCTGTACCACGGCGAGGTGGTCTACCGCGACGGCGTCGTGGTCGGCGACGTCCGCGCCGCATCGTACGGCCACACGCTCGGCGGAGCGGTCGGCCTCTCGATGGTGCAGGGTGGGGGCGCCGACGCGGGCGAGCCGATCAACTCCGCGTGGGTCAACAGCGGCAGCTGGGAGGTGGACGTGGCCGGCACGCGGTACCCCGCGCGCGCGAGCCTCCGGCCTTTGTACGATCCGAAAAATGAGCGAATCAAGGCATGAGCATGTGGTCAGATGTTCCTACTGGGTACGGCTAAGGGCTAGCCACGTATACCGTAGAGGCTATAAGGCCATCTGGTGAGGGCCAGCTCTGATTGCGCGGGCAAATTCAAAATGACTACGTTGAGCAAAATTTGACTAGTTGCAAAAAGTCTACGTGGAAAAAGCAACAAAAACTACCAAAAACGCTGTCACGGCCAGCTCGGCACTACCAAAAAAAGTGACGTAAAGCATCCTAGCTGTCGCCACCGAAGGCGACTCGACGTCGCTGAGATCGGAGATCAAGCTCTGACAGGTCACACACGTCGCTCCTTTGACGCCGACGTGACTCACCCGTGCAGATCACATCAGGACACGGTCTCGACCCGCTCGGTACGACGCCTGCGACCCGTCTCGGGTCAGGTGGCACGACGCTCATCGCGCCTGCCAGCGCTGCCGTGCAGGCTGCCACAATGAGGTCGATCGTGTATGATGTCTCAATGCGCCCTCGGGACAGACATCCACCTTGAGAGCGTGCGAGCGGCAGACCGGGATTACGACCAGATCTTTGAGCGCATCCACGGCGCGGCCGCGCCCACGCGCGCGCTCTTGCAGAAGATGCGAGAAGACGCCCGCGCCGACCTGGCGGCACGGCTGCAGGCGCTGCAGCGGCGGTGCTCACGCAGGCCCGACCGGCGGTTGCAAGGTGTGGCGGGAACTCGCGGGAGAGGGCGCTGGTAGCAACACGGCGCTCCGTTGGACGAACACGCTTCGTGCTCAGTCTCCGTCGTCGCTCGTGTACTCGGAGACTAGCTCGATCCCCTTTACAAGGAGGATTGCCGCGCACGCGCCGAAGCCAATCCACATCATCGACCGAGACCACAGCGGCCGGTAAGAGCGAAGGAGCACCACGTGCGCCGCCGCGACAGGTAGCGTGATCCGCCACGCTCCGTCGAGGAACACTTCGAACGCTGTGCTGACCGCCGTGGCGACGGTCACGAGGGGCACGATCGTGACGGCCTTGACGATGGACGACACGAAGCTCGCGATAAAGTTCTCTCGTGGATCTCTTCTCAAGACGTCGGCGAGCGCCGCGTTCAGGTTGGCCTTATATGCATATCGCTCTCGGGCCCACAGACATCCGGGTGGTCCGCCGCGCCTCGGCGTCGACGGCCCCCTGCAGCCGCTGCAGCGCGGCCGTCGCCTTCTCGTGGCCTTGACGTGCCGGTGCTTGTTCTGCAGCGTCTCCAGCAATCACTCTGTGTCACACATTTCTTGTTAGCTTCTAAAAATCTCTCTCTCGATGTTATGAAAACAAACGCAAGGCGGACGTACCGCTCGTCGAAGAGCTTGCTCGCTAACGCCGTCGCTGGCGCCATGAACGACGTGACGATCCCGACGCCGATTGCCGATGCCGTGAGGAGCTTCGCACCGACCACAGCGGGCGAAGCCGCCAGCTGAGGCGACGGCGGCGAACGAAGGCGCTGCGCCGGTATCGGCGGTCGTGGCATTGGACCGAGAGAGTTCGCGACGGCCGCCGCAATCGCGACGCAGAGCAAGCGCGTGAGTGACATTACCGGTGCCACGCAGAGTGTGAAGAACTCCATTGCCATTTACCTCCACGTGACGTGCAACACTGAACACACCAATCCGAGCGGGCCATGATCGATGTCCGGTCTGCATCATCTATTCCCCCGACTGGCCCCCCACGCACTCTCCAGGCGCGGCGAATCTTGGTGTACAGCTTTTGAGCTGCCTCTTGAGGCGGCACCGTGTTGTGGGAGCCCAGCCTTCTGGCGGCGGCCCGCTCGTTGCGATGGTCGATAAGGCTGGAGATGACCAAGCCTCGTAGTAGGGCAAATGCTTCGGGGTGTTGTTGTTGGTCTGTTGGCCGTTGCCCGAGACTAACTAACTAAAAGGGTAAGTAGCGCGCTTGCGCACTGTCAGGAGACGGAACACGGAGGAGCTGTATAGGTCACTAGAGACCCACACCATCGCTACATCACCACAGCCACTAAGTCGGATACAAGTCGATGACAATGTGCGCGGCAGGACAAACCAAACATGAGACGGTTACACAAGGACGGTCAGGCTACGGTCAGGAAGTAGGTTTGAGTTCACACTCTCCAACACTCCCCCATTGTCTCCGCAGTCTTCATGAATGAGGATGCGGCAGACAACAACAGCAGAGTGTGAATGTGTCTGAGCGTAGGTATGCCGGTTACCCGCCGGCGTCTCGCGGGGCTGGCTAAGCGTCCAACCTTGCGTCTTCGCGAAGGATGGTCTTGCTTGTTGGCAAGACTTGCGCGCTAAGATGATCCAGTGAAGGGGTCAAAGCGCGGCCGAGTGGGCGGAGAGAGAGAAAGGGGAGATAATGAACAGGAGCTCGTTGTGGAGCTCGGTCATGGCGCTCCGCGAGCTGCAATCCGGGCTGAGCGTCGCGGGGCGGCGGCTTGAGCGGGCGCGGCAGGCGCGGCGGGCGCGGGAGCGGCAGCGGGGGCGCCCCCTTGCGGCGCGGCGATTGGGCCGTTGGGAGGCCTCGCCGCGTTGACGCGGATGAGCGCATCAGGGACGTGAGGACGATCTTCAATGCCCCGAACGTTGATGTTGCGCCACGGGCCGCCGACGTCGGAGATGGCAGGCTCAGTCTCAGACGTCCAGACGGCAGAGGCGCTCGTAGAGGCACATTGGACTTCTTGCCAGAGGCGTTGGATAGCGGGACGGGCTAGCGCGAGGAGGCGAGACGAGGAAGAGACAGCAATGAGGTAGAGTGGCATTGCCACGTCGAACAGATGCCCAACACTCCCCCACGACGTGGTAATCGCCACACAAGGCAGAGAGGGCGTGTCGATCGTCGCGTGTTCATCGCGTACAGCTCCGGTCGTGTCGAGCGGCGACGTCGGAAGTAGCGGCGGCGAAAGGCAGGGTCCACATTCGGTGCGAGATCTTTGCGGTAACTGCCGTTGCAGCAGCCCGAGAGCTGGTAGCGGAGGCAGCAGCTGCGATGGTGGTCCGTAGGCGAGGAGAACGGACCGGTAAGGAGAAGCAAGAGGGGATACTCGTGTCCACACAGCCGCAGTGCTGGCGGAGATGCGCTCTGTCGCAGAAGATCCGCAAGCACCCAAGTTGATGTTGCGGTTGTACTCATTCTGCTCAGCCTCCGTGCCGAGCAGTTGGCGGCCGCTGTGCCACCGTGCGCCGAGCCTCTGTGCCCAGCCAATCACCACGGCTCGCGCAGGTGCCCATGGTGCCAGCCAACGTATCGAGCGTAAGCCGGAAATGCTGTGCGGCAACACATCTCGCTTGTGTGCCGCACCAGCTCTCATGTCGGCCTCAGTGCCGCACTGCTCACTCCGTGCACTCACCGGTCGGTACCATGTCAGGAGACGGAACACGGAGGAGCTGTATAGGTCACTAGAGACCCACACCATCGCTACATCACCACAGCCACTAAGTCGGATACAAGTCGATGACAATGTGCGCGGCAGGACAAACCAAACATGAGACGGTTACACAAGGACGGTCAGGCTACGGTCAGGAAGTAGGTTTGAGTTCACACTCTCCAACACGCACACATCACAAGTACGTGGATTACAACGACAGCCGCCGCGATTTCGACGTTTTACTGATGGACAACCGAGCTCTTCACGCGCAGGGGCAAGGAGCGGAGCTGCGTGAACATTCCCAGCCTCTTGTCAGCGCTGATGGCAACTCGAGCGTCAAGCTTTCCATCGATGCATGCGGCTTGGCTGTCGACTACTACAATGACGGGCAACGCAGCCACATACACAGCCCGTGCTACGCGCGGCTCGAAGGGCCGGTGATCCTCGCAGGCCTCCGTGCTGCCAGCACAAGAAGGTGGCATCAACCCATCCTGCTTCCGACGCAGCAGTGCCCGCCTGCCGGAGAGTATCGGCTCTGGATCTCGTGCGCCCAAGCTCGCTTGAGCACCACAGGCGCCGGCCAATCACTCGTCGACATAGGCGCTCTCGCTGGCGCATTCATGGAGTCCTCTCAGCTGATGGGCAGCCCGTTTGTTATGAGCGTCCCCGGCCGCTGGTGCCGTAACGACACGCTCGTGTGGTCCAAATGCCAAGAGCATCCGTGGGCACACACCGCGCACGTGCAGCCTGGCCTATGGCGACGCGAGCTCAAGCCAACTGCAGCGTCGCTCGAGTGGCAGGCCGACAGCTACCGTTGGCACACCTTTGCAGCGGGCGCAGTCGCCTTCTGGACACGAGACTCGCTGGAACAAGCGCAGCCGCGCTGTCTTGGGCAGCACCACATGCATGCTGCTGCCAAGTGGACGAAGGCTTCCAAGCTTCGCACCGTGCTCTTGATCGGCGATTCCCTTGTGCGCGGCATCTTCTGTGACCTCGACAATTGGTGGCGGCGGCAGCTCGATCCGGCCAAGATGCCACCGTACACGTTCGACCGCGCCAGTGGCAATTCCTCGTGGGATGGGAAAGTTTGTGGTTTCAATCTCAGTCCGATGGCCAGCAAAGAGCTGACCCCCGAGGACCTCCGTGTAACCTTAGCAGACGGTCTGGAGCCGGCGTGGCAGGAGCTGCTTGACCCCAATCAGTCGCTTTCGCCCAGGGTCTACGAGTCGACTCGCGACTCGTTGCGTCTCGTGTACGTGCAAGCTCTGGGAATGCAGCACATCTTCGCCACACTGCGGACGTTGCGCCGCACTGAGTTCCGTGTGCTGGCCGCCGACGTACACGCCATCTACTTCGCCTCTTGCCACTGGGACATTGGACGATACCAGAAGTCTGCACAGCTGCTGCACAGTCTCTGGCTCAACGCCTCAAGAGAGGCCGTGGCGTTCGGCGGCCCGGTTGTCGTGGGAACATGCACCGCGAAGCACGCCCGCGGAGACCTGAGTCTGATGGTCGGAGATAGTGCGTACCATGGCGTGGAGGCTGCGATCCGGCGGGCAATTCCAAGGACCTGGTCCCGGCTCGACCTCTTCAGCTCGAGCATCACCCGGCCTGACCGCTCGCCCGACTCCTTTCACTACAGCTTGCGTAAATGTGGCATAAGCCCTCAGCACAAATTGTGTCCGCTTCACCAGCGCAACGCAGATGGCTGTTGCCTCCGACCGGATTCCTTTCCTCATTCGGTCAGCCCGACCTGGGCGGCGATGCTGCTGGACACCCTGTGTCGTCGCACCTGAATACGCTGCCCCCCCCACCGTCGATAAATTCCCCCCCACCGTCGATCCCCCCACCGTCGATCTTGGGATAAATTCCCCCCTTGGGCTCGAAAAAAAATCCCGCACCGCTGGCACGCTTCGAACTTGGGCTAGTCTGCCAAACTCGCACAAGTCGCCGTCGCGCAGCTACTGACGCATAGCGCGTTGCAGTGTCTGCAGCCAACCCTCGCCGCCTCGCTCGCTGCCAGTCAGTTTGCGAAAACCCCGTGGCGAGCCAAACCTCGAGCAAGCATGGAAGCGGACTTGTAAGTCGCAGGCGTGAACGCCATAAAGCGTGTAGCCGTGAAAGGTCTCTTGCAGCAGCGGACTACGAAGAGTGTTGTTGGACTTAGTTGAGTATCTAATTTTCTGTTTGGTGCGGGGGCTTCGACACCCGCACCATACGTCGCGTTAGTGTTCGTACTTGATTGAACACGATTGGGGCTAACTTGCCAGCAATCTACACCGAACCAACAACACAACAACTACTCGGCAGAGGCGGGAGGACAGTGCGGAAAAAATACGTGGCATCAGCATGAATAACGGGCGGCTTAAGCTGACCGGTTGTTGACCTAACTCGGCGCCAGTAGCAGCGGCGCCGTCCAAAGCAGACCCGCCAGCAGCGCGCACGGGTTAACAGCAGGATCGAGAGCATTGGCCTGTCCGAGGGTTTCCGGCAACCCAGAGGGAAACCAGAGGGTCCCCAGCACTTTGCGTTTCCGGAAGTTTCCAGGGAAACCAGAGGGTGTTTGGTGCTCCATTCTGTTTCTCTCGAGTTTCCCTCGGGAAACTCGCGAGTTTCCCTGAGTCTGAGAGCTGGTCTGGGGCAAAATCTGGGGCAAAATTGAGGAAATCGGCACGATACCCAGGTATTTTCCAGGTATACCGGGGTTTTCCAGGTATACCCGCAAAATACCCGGTATTTTGCCGATTTTGGCCCCAAAACAGCCTCAGACACGGCTCAGAGCCCCCCCCAAATGACGAATTCCACGGAGTTTCCCCGGGGTTTCCCGAGGAAACTAGAGGGTGTTGTAGGGAAACGAGCAGGAAACACGGAAAGGAAACCAGGTAGGGTGCGAGAGGAAACCCTCGGACAGGCCAACGAGAGCACCTCAGGAGACAGTGGATGATTGGGGTCTTCAATCGAGCGCGAGCAAGAGGGTCGCCGCGCCGCGCGCGGCCCATCCCTTGTCAGGCGCATGTCTGCCAGTCCGTGCACAGTGCTCCATAACAGTGCTCGCGCCATAGGCGCAGTTGTAGTGCGCCAATAGATCCGTGTTTTGTGCACTCACGACGAAGCGGTCAAACGGGCTGTTTGATGCCTTGTCAATGTCACGTTGGTGGGCTGACTAGTACCCTAGTCACGCTGCCACTGTGGGCTATGTCAGCGTCCACGCCCTAGTCGTCATGCTTGGCCGGCGCGAAGCGCCGGCGGACAATTCCGGTGAGAATTCTTTTTGCGCGACGCCACCTCTATAAAGCCCCCCGGCCCGACTCCTCTGGGCACTACTCCGCGTCGCCTGCTCATGCGCAGCCTTTCCCTGCTGCTTCTTGCTGTCGGCTCGGTCGCGCAAAGCGACGAGGCCGCCGCCGCCTCCACGGCGACAGCACTGCAGCGAGCCTGCGCCGACGCCGGCGTCGCAAACGCCAGCGCCCTGCTGGCGCACGCGCGCAAGCTGCACAACGGCGACGACGGGCGGTCCACAAAGCAGCCCGCCGAGGCCGCGCCGCTGTACGCCGCTATCGCCGCCGCCAACTCGACCAGCCTCGTCAGCCTGGACGACGCGTGCGCGGCCGCCACGGCGCTCGGCCACATGTACCTCCAGGGCGACGGCGTGCAGCGGGACGGAGAGCGGGCGTACGACCTGTTCCAGCGCGCGGCGGCGTTCGGGGCGCCCGAGGCGCAGTACGCGCTCGGCGTCCTCCACGCCGCCGGCTTCAACGCGCCCAAGGACACGCCCCTCGCGATGACGTTCTTCCACTTTGCGGCCGAAGGAAGCTCTGTGGCCCAGTCAACCTCGGAACTGTCTCGGAACCTTCTCGGAGGCTTCCCTGTAGGCCGAAGGAGGTTCTGTCGGCGCGCAGCTGGCGCTCGGGTACCGGCACCTCCTCGGCGTGGACGCGCCGAAGGACTGCGGCAAGGCGCTCCTCTACTACTCCCCCGTCGCCGAGCGAGTCGTCTCCTCTGCACAGCGGCTGCGCGGCGGCAAGCTCCTCGAAAAGGTGGCCTCTCCCGCTGCCCCGCTGTCGGCGGCGAGGCGGAGGAGACTGCTTGCCGCCTCACGCGCGGCGGTCCGAGCCGTTGTGAACAGGTCCGCCTCGTCGAGAAGTTCCTAGACACTTCCTAGACACTTCCTCGTTCACACCTCGCGCTGTGAACAGGTCCGCCTCTCGCTCGACACGCCTCTGGGCGGCGGCGGCAAGAGAGGCGCAGACGACGACGTGATCCAGTACTACGAGCACTCCGCGAGGAAGGGCTCTGTCGACGCGCAGCTGACGCTCGCGCACCTCAACTTGCATGGCGCGCGTGGGCTCGTGCCGGACCACCGAGCTGTGAACGGCGTCTCTTCACACCTGCAAGCTGTGAACAGGCGCGCGCGGGCTCGTGCCGGACCACGCCCGCGCCTTCGAGTTTTACTCGCGCGCGGCGGCGGCGGGCGAGGCGGCGGCGTAGACTCGCACGTTCGGTGTACCCTACCGACCCGGTACCCAAACCCAGTGGAAGAGAGTAGGCGGCGGCGTACTCGCACCTCGGACACATGTACGCGCAGGGGATGGGGGTGGAGCAGGACAACGCCACCGCGCTCGAGTTCTTCCGCAAGGGCGCCGCCAAGGGGCACGCGCCGAGCCAGAACGGGCTCGGCTACATGTACATGCAGGGGTACGGGGTCGCGCAGTCGCACTCCAAGGCGCTGCAGCTCTTCCAAAAGGTGGCGGGCCAGCTCGGACCATCTCGGGCCAGCTCGGGCCAGCTCGGACCATCTCGGGCCAGCTCGGACCATCTCGGACCAGCTCGGACCATCTCGGGCCAGCTCGGACCAGCTCGGACCATCTCGGGTGAATCCGGCGAGTCTCGTCATCTTCCCCCCCACACCTCCCTGCAGGCGGCCGAGCGAGGGAACGCCGAGGCGCAGCTCAACCCCTCGACGCGAGGCACATCTCCCCCCCCCCCCCTTCATCTCCCCCCCCCCCCACCACCACCCACCTCAGGCTCAGTTCAACCTCGGAGCGATGCACATCGCCGGCCTCGGCGTGCGCAAGGCGCACAGACACGGCCTCTGCGCCACTCCACCCTCCAGCAGCCGTCCGTGAACCTTCTGTGAACCTTCCGTGAACCTTCTGTGAACCTTCTCGCAAGGCGCACGACAAGGCGCTGCACCACTTCACCCTCTCGGCCCACCAAGGGCACACCCTCGCCCTCTACAACCTCGGCCAGATGCACCTGAATGGGCTCGGCACCGCCGCCTCGTGCCCGGTGAGACATGGGGAGAGATGTGCGGGAGATGTGGAAGAGAGATAGGGGAGATGCACCTGAATGGGCTCGGCACCGCCGCCTCGTACCCTGTACCCGTCCAGCTCCTCGAGGGCGCAATCTCGGGTCATCTCGGGGCATCTCGGGTCATCTCGGGTCATCTCGGGTCATCTCGGGTCATCTCGGGTCATCTCGGGTCATCTCGGGTGATCTCGGGCAATCTCGGGTATCAGGTTGCCGTCCAGTTCCTCAAGGCCGTCGCGGAGCGCGGCCCGTGGGGGTCGATGCTGATGGAGGCGCACGACGGCCTCCTGGGCGGGCGGGAGGAGGCGATCTCCCCATATCTCCCCATACCTCCCCATATCTCCCCATATCTCCCCCTGGGCGGGCGGGGGGGAGGCGCCGCTGCAGCCGCCCGCCTCGCCCGCCTCGCCTCTCCGAGATGACGCGAGGTGACGCGAGATGTGCCGAGACCAGGCGCCGCTGCAGCTGTACGCGTCTCTCGCCGAGGGGGGGTACGAGGTAGCGCAGTCGAACGTCGCCTTCTTGCTCGACGAGCACTACATGGCCTCCCCCGACTCGCAAGTGGTCGGCCTGTCCGGCGAGGCGCTCGCGCAGCGCGCCTTCTCCTTCTACAAGGCGCGGACACCTCCGAGACGCTTCCGAGGCACTTCCGAGACGCCCCCGAGACAGTTCAGCGCGCCTTCTCCTTCTACATGGCGCAGACTCCCCCTCCCCCCCCCCCCCCCCTCTCTCTCTCTCTCTCTCCCTCTCTCTCTCTCTCTCTCTCCCTCTCTCTCTCTCTCGCTCTCTCTCCCTCTCTCTCTCTCTCTACACACACACACACACACACACACACACACACACACACACACACACACACCCACGCACGCACGCACGCACGCACGCAGGCACGAGACTCCCACACCGCTCACCCACGCGCACTGGGGGGCTCCTGTCGTCTAGACGCGGAGTCGCGAGGGTTGCCCTGGCCCTTGCCCCACCACCTCGTGTGTGTGGAGAAGTTTACCTCGCCTTGCCTCAGGCCTTGCCTCAGGCCTCCCCTCTGCGTCACGATGTGGCCACTCCTCATTCACGGCTGAGTCGCGCAGGCGTCCTTCGACTTGGCGTACATGTACACGCACGGGCTCGGGCTGCCCAGCGACGTGCGCCTCGCGCGGAGCTTGGCGCCGCCGCGACGCCATTCTTGTTGGGATCTCGTTTTCTTTTTTCTGTAGGTGCACCTGGCGGAGCGGCACTACGACCAGGCGATGGACGCGTCGGCGGACGCGTACTTGCCCGTGCAGCTGGCGCTCCTCGAGCTGCGGCTGGTCGCTTGGTGGCAGTCTCGCACGCGGCGCTCGCTAAGTACTACTCATCAGTGCTAACTCGTACTCATTGATACTCTCTAGGTGGCAGTCTCGCACGCGGCGCTCGCTAAGTACTACTCATCAGTGCGAACTCGTACTCATTGATACTCTCTAGGTGGCAGGCTCACACGGGGCGCTCCGACTCCCCCGTCCTCGCGGCGCGGCGGCTGCTGGCGACCGCGTGGGCGAGGGGCTGGGGCATCGCCGCGGGGGAGGCGGCGGAGGAGGGGGAGGGCGCGACGGGCGCGGGTGCCGCGGATCTCGCCGCTCTGTGGCGCGCAGCGGCGCCGGAGTGGGACACGCTGCTGCTTGCGGTGCTCACCGCGGCGCTCGCGTCGGTGCTGTCGCTGCGGGTGCGGCAGCAGGCGCGGCAAGCGGCGGCGCGGTAGGAGCGACGAGCAGCTCGGACGCGCAGCTCTATCTATGTGTGCAGTCTGTATGGAGTCTCGTGCTCGTGTGGTGGAGAGATAGCGCGGGCGGCGATACCGGATAGGAGGGCAATCAGCCACACACACACACACACACACACCCCACGCCACCCCACCCGCGCGTGACGACGCGACGTGTGCTGATCGGATGCGAAGCGATTGCGATTTGCGTGTGCATAAATAAAATGAAAGTTGAAACGCTTGCAATGAAACTTGAATGTTGAAAGGGGGGGCAAGGCAACTCGTGCGTCGCGTGGTCCGTGTAGAGGGTGTAGGAGGTAGGACGGGATTGCTGATTGCTCAGGTCGAAATAAATAAATAAAAACGGACACCTCTACTGTGAGATGGGTAAAAAGGAACAGGTCCCCGAGAGATGGGCCCAGGTAGGAGGCTCCACGCCACCTGACTCGCGTCGTGCCACCTGACTCTCGCCTGGAGAGGCCCTAGGAGAGGCCTCTTAGCCGAGGCACACGTGGCAATCGCCACGTGCGCCAACAGGGATTTCGGCCATTTTAGAGCCTTTTGCACAAAAATGCAGGTGGCTTTAGCCACTTGCTCCATGAGCGAAACAGTGCAAAAAGCACCTGGAGCAGATGGCTTACGCCGCCTGTGGACATGGGCAAAACAGTGCAAAAAGCACCTGGAGCAGATGGCTTACGCCGCCTGTGGCCATGGGCAAAACAGTGCAAAAAGCACCTGGAGTAGATTCCAAACGCCGCCTGTGGCCATGTGATGCGCTCGGGTGGCGCCAAGGGCTTCGGCCCCCTCCAAGCCACCTGCCCCGCCCCCCTCGCCACACGTGGAGGGCTGGAGCACGTGCGCCACCTGGGCCCAGGCAGGTGGCAACAGGTGGCTTCAGCCCCCTCCAAGCCACCTGCCCCCCCTCCCTCGCCACACGAGGAGGGCTGGAGCACGTGCGCCACCTGGGCCTGGGCAGGTGGCTCCAGGTGGCTTCGGCCCCTCCAAGCCACCTGCCCCGCCCCCCTCGCCACACGTGGAGGGCTGGAGCACGTGCGCCACCTGGGCCTGATGGGTGGGCAGGTGGCGCCAGGTGGCTTCGGCCCCTCCAAGCCACCTGCATGCCCCCCCTCGCCACACCTGGAGGGCCGGAGCACGTGCGCCACCTGGCGCAAGTTTGAATTCGGAAACGGAAAATCCGAGCCACGGAAGGGCTGGCCTGCCAAACGCGAGCCTCCCCGCTCCTCCCCGCGCTGCAAACTGGGACTGTGGGGTGTGTGAAAGAGGGCCTGCGGCGGTCATCGGCGGCTACAATCAATGTCCGGCGTCGACATAAGCCTGGGGCTTCAACCCGGCCCGCGCGGGCGTTTGGTGTGGCTGCAAACGCCGCAGGAGCCGGTGGCTGCGCTGCTCACGCGCCGTTGCTGCCGACGCTGAGCAGTCTGACTCGCCAATGAGAAGACTGCCCGATAATACGCCATCACTCGATCCCCGATAAACCAGGCCATGCAGAGCTTTGTTTGTCGGCCTCGTCGACGTCGTGTGCTGGCTGCGCGGAAGAGTTGCGAGAGTGGATTGTGGAGGCGCGGCGGGGGCGGCTCGTGGTGCCGAGGCGGTGTATAGTACATTCCTATTCAAAAGAACACGCACGATGAAATTCCCGAAGTGACGCCCAGGTGGCGCACGTGCTCCAGCCCTCCAGGTGTGGCGAGGGGGGGCATGCAGGTGGCTTAGAGGGGCCGAAGCCACCTGGAGCCACCTGCCCGGGCCCAGGTGGCGCACGTGCTCCAGCCCTCCAGGCAGGTGTGGCGAGGGGGGCAGGTGGCTTGGAGGGGGGCGAAGCCACCTGGCGCCACCCGAGCGGTCACATGGCCACAGGCGGCGTTTGGAATCTACTCCAGGTGCTTTTTGCACTGTTTGCGCATGGCCACAGGCGGCGTAAGCCATCTGCTCCAGGTGCTTTTTGCACTGTTTTGCCCATGTCCACAGGCGGCGTAAGCCATCTGCTCCAGGTGCTTTTTGCACTGTTTTGTCCATGTCCACAGGCGGCGTAAGCCATCTGCTCCAGGTGCTTTTTGCACTGTTTTGCTCATGGAGCAAGTGGCTAAAGCCACCTGCATTTTGTGCAAAAAGCTGCAAAGGACTCGTGGAGGCACGTGGCGCTTTCCCCGTGTGTCTCGTGCAAAATCCGGCATTTTGTGGCTTTCAGGTGGCACGACGCGATTCAGGTGGTGTGGAGCCTCCTACCTGGGCCCATCTATGAGGTCCCCGCCCGTGCGATGTTTGTGCAGGGTTCTTTGTGGGTGTGGTCGGCGACTAGCCGGGGTCGTCCTCCCCCCCGATGCGCGATGGTTGGACTAGCACTAGCCGTCTTCCACATGGTCCCTCGGGTCCTTGCTGCTCCTAATCTCTTCGTACATCCTCCTGCTGATCTCCTCAAAGTCCTGCTCCCTCCACCTCGTCTCGCCCTGCGCGTCTGCTCCGCCTCCCCGTACTGTGGTCGTATGGCACGTGGGGGGTAAATTATCAACGCAGCCCCCCTGGCGGTTGTGGCTTGTGCGCCAGCGCAGGCCCTTCGATGGTGTATCAGTCACCTTATGCCACCATCCGCATATCCATGCAAGTTTTGCGACGGTGCAACATGCACATGCACATGGACATGGACATGGACATGGACATGGACATGGACATGGACATGGACATGGACATGGACATGGACATGGACATGGACATGGACATGGACATGGACATGGACATGGACATGGACATGCACACGCACATGCACATCTGTGCAGAGGCAGCGTGTGAGCAGCAGAGCTGCTCTTCAAGGAGCGAAGAGCTGCATGCCACCGAAGGCGCTGTCGAGGTTCGCCGAGCGCAGCGCAGGTTGGAGGAAGCCGCCGCCGACGAGCGCAGAGCGCTGCGTGGTCGGATTCACTCTCCGCCGCGGGAACACGACCCATAGTCGTGGGAGGCGGTGTCCCCGTCTTAGCGGCGAGGCGCGGGACTGTCTGTGAAGTGGGTCGCGTCCCCGGATGTCCTCAACTCCACGGCCCTAGCCACAGTCTGTAGTTTAAATCAAGGTCGGCGCGCGCGGTGCGGCGTGGGTCGCGCCCAGCCCCAGGCCCCAGGGAGCCCCCGCGGCCACCTCTGCGCCTGCTGCCTCGCGACGCGGGTGCGCCGGGGGCAGCAGCGGCGCCCTACGCTCTAGGCGTCTATACTGACGTAGGCGCGCGCGGCAAGCGCGAAGCGGCGGCGCGGCAGGTGAGCGCGGCGACGTCCGACGAGCAGTCTCGGGCGTTCGCGCGTAGCTCTGTGGTATTTTTGGGTGTGCACAAGCTTTACATGTGGGGAGTGTGTATCGCGGGGAACATCGAAACCTTCTTGCTGCACTTAGTCACTCTTGAGGCAGCGGCGGCAACGGAGTCACGAGAACGCAGCCCTGTTGGACAGTCAGCCCCAGAGCTGCGGCGCGTGGAAGCACCTCGCCGCCATCCGCACCTGGTTGAATGAAGACGTACCTGCAGGCGGAACAGGCGGAATAGGCGCCCTGTGAAGGCGCGGTGCTTTGTGTATGGATCCCACGCGGCAGCGCACTTGATTCCCCGAGCCGCAGCGGCCTCCAGCACGTCGACGCCAAGCTTTGGCGAGATGATGAGGTTGACGGCGTCGATCTCGCCGGGCACGGCCTCCAGCGAGGTGGCAACCTCTCCAGATTTGCAGTACGGCGACACTCGGGCGACATTGCGGCCGCAGGCCTCAAGCCGAGCGGCGACATCAAACGCCGGCTTGTTTTGGTTGAGGACGTCGCCAACTACGGCCCAGCGACGAGGGTGAGCTCCCAGCACTGGGCCGGTTGGAGACGTGACGTGCGACATGCGTCGAAGTAGGAGGCGAATGGCACACGGCAGCCCGGTCGCTATAGCCGCAGCCCGTCCTAGCACCTGCTCCTGTGCGCCCCGGGGGGCGGGGGGGTGGGCGCGGGCCTTTTAGAGAGCCCCTCGAACGGGGTGGGTTAGGGTGGTTTAGCGCCCCCTAACCCAGGGCGGGTTAGCGTCGTTTACCCTAGACGGTCACTAAACACGCCTAAACGATGCTAAACCGCCTCGACAAATGCTCTGCCTGGCCGGGGAGCTCCGTTTAACACTAAACCGCCCTAAACCCCTCCACAAGTTTCGCGCGCGTCCACGCTCCTCTACCGTCAGACATATGCCAGCATCTCCCACGGCCGCGCGCACCGCCACCGACACCGCAAACGGCGCGAGTCCGCCACCGTCGCCTTCCCCCGAGTCTCCGCTCGCCGCCTCCCGCGAGGAACTCAACGCCACCCTCACCTACATTCGCGTCACGCCCAACGGCCGCATTGCAGCCGCTGTCGGCTCCGGTGACTCGAGGGTGGAGACCGACCCAGGGTGGGAGGTGCACAAGGAGCAAGCCCGCCAGGCCCGCGAGGGGCAGGAGACCTCCTCCACCCCGACGCGCTCGCCAGGAGAGGCCACCGACCCACCCGCACAACTCGAGGCCGAGCCGGCGGCGGTCGCCGAGGGCGGACCCGGAGCCGGGACCGAGACGGGAGGGGAGGAGGCACGCCCCCCGAGCGGGGCGGCGGTCGAGGCCGGCGGAGCCGACGGGACCGAGCCGGAGGGGCAGGCGGCGGTCGATGGGGTTGGAGCCGAGGCGGCGTGGACGCCATCCGGCTAAACGCCCGATCGTCGGACTAAACGACGACTAAACAGGACTAGTCCAGCCCGACAAATGGTGGCCGCAGGCTGGATCAACACCGTTTAGGCGCGTTTAGTGACCGTTCAGGGTAGACAACGCTAAACCGCCCTGGGTTAAGGGCCCTTAACCCGCGCTAAACGGTGTTAAACTGACACGTTCGAAGGGCTCTCCTTTTAGGGATGTTAGTCATTACAAGAAACAGGGTCGTGGCAGGAGACTGCCAAGCGGCCGTGGGCTCTCAGGTAGGCTCTGGGGTGCTCTGGGGTGCTCTGGGGCCACTCGGGACCGCTCGGGACCGCTCGGGACCGCTCGGGACCGCTCGGCCTCGCTCGGCCTCGCTCGGGGGCGCGGCTGGGACATTTGCGGCCCGCCTCCGGCTGGCTGGGCTGCACGGCTGGGCGGCGCGGAGGTGCTGCAGTGAGAAGAAATTGTAAACAATTCATGAGATTAGCAGCAAAAACAGCAAAGCACTAAGGAAACTGCGCCGTGATGTGTGTGCGGCGGGCACACCGGCCACGGGCCAAACACATCATACCTAGGTCCCTTCATACGCTCCTGGAGCCCAACCATGTGCGCCGCGATCTTCATGACCGCGGCAAGCAGGGTGAACGAGCCACGCCACGTAGTGCACAGAGCCATACGGTTGTCCACTAACCTGGCCAATGAGGTGCTCCACACGCCCATGGTAGTGCTGCACCGTCTTGTTGAACCGTTGTTTCTCGAGGGACAGGTTCCGGCCCTTCCATTCTGTGATGATCTGCCGCTGCCCGACGTAAGCCTTGTCCCCAAGACCATACTCCCATGGCTTGATCCGCGCCTGCAGGAAGCTGGCCCAAGCGCCGCGCCCCCAGGGCTCGCACCTCAACCTCTCACAGACCAGCGCACAGCGCCATAGGACGTATTTTCTTCTCAATAATAAGGCTGTGAACCAGGGCTCGCACCTCAACCTCGCTCAGAGACCAGCGCACAGCGCCATAGGAGGTATTTTCTTCTTGAGCACTTGAGCACCATGGTACGGGACCCCTCGACCGTCTCGCCCTCCCTCACTGGTGTGCTCATCGGGGGGGGGTCATAACAAACACGGTACAGGATCGAGGTGCACGCCGCTGAGGGACCCCTGAGGGTAGATCGAGCGGTGTCGTCGCTCCCCCCTCTCCATCATCTCACAGGGAGACGTCGACGGCGATGGCGGTGTGTAGTGACCGATCGAGCTACAAGAGGAGCTTGTCCAGCAGGATCCGGGACAGGTCTGGTGCACTACCTCACTGGGCCTGAGATCACCGAGACAGCGCCCGTCACCGTCTCGGATTTACGTGGGGTCGAACCACTTCCCCATCGTCTGATTGATTCCAATTTCCTCCTGTGCAGGAATGGAGCTGGAATGGAGAGAGGGCTCGGACGGCGCGTGGCGGGAGAGGGCAGGCAGGGAATGGGCGCGGGGGAGGGAGGGGGGGGCTCAGCCGTGCAAAAAGCGCATCAATTAGTAATATTAATGAACAAATATTGCTCGGCCGTCCATGGAGTGCCGGAGGGGATGTCGACCTTAAGCTAATTGGCGTCGCCCTTGGTCTCTCCCTTTTCTTTTGATTCCCCATACCATTCGGCCAGTTTTCCCGATCGTTGCAGCTTTTACCCAATTCGATTGCTTTTACCACTCGGGCAAACTCGAGATGAAACGGCGGACGGAAAGCGCGGTATTTTCTTCTCAATAACAAGGCTGTGAACTCCCCCCACCCCCAGGGCCTCCAGGGCTCGCACCTCAACCTCTCATAGACCAGCGCAAAGCGCCATAGGACGTATTTTCTTCTCAACAACAAGGTCTGTGAACATAGTTCGAGCAGCCTGGCCTGAAGAGAGAAGAAAAGCCAAAATAGGGCACACGACTCCTTGTTTTTTTTTGTATTCGCTCGGCGCACAACCGAAGCCGCAAATGAGCAAACGTGCAGGTTGTGCCACTCGTTCGATCGATGCTGGTCTCGGCCTGCTGGTCTCGGCCTCGTTCGCAACCGTCGGCTACTCTCCTTTCTCCTCGCGCAGGCCAGCTGCTCCGTTCTTTCCGCCGGACGTGATCAGGGTGCCACGGGTTGGAATACTTACACGTCAAGAGGCTGCCCTGAGCAGAGGAAGTCCTTTTCAAGCACAAACAAGTTGACTCGAGTTGGAACAGTGTCCAATGAAGTGCAGTACTAGTGCCGGTAACCCTTTGCGCTTAGACCTTAGTAGGGCTTTGGCCTTTGCCATTTCGTCACCAGTGCTTTGTTCGTAAGAGAGACGTGATGAGAGACGGTAGAGTCGAGACGGAAGTGGGAGTAGAGACTGTCGAGTGGGGGCTGTTGGGTGAGGGTTTACACTGAAGCGATGAAGATCTGTCATTTTCTCTGCCGTGTATAAATAAATAAACAAAGTACCTTAAGGTAATAAAACGGTCAAACTCTGAGACGAGGTGGGATTTAGGGACATGTGTGTCTCCGCCCTGCACGATCTTGGTGTGAGGGATTTTCAATCCGTCATCGGCGAGGCCCTTTGAGACCGGGAAGCGCACCTCGCCTTGAGGTTCTGCTGCGCGGCGGACAGCGAAGAGTCCGAATTCCTCTGCTCGACCATGCGCGCTCGCCTCAGAGGTCGCGTCTGCGAGGGAGCCGCTGGCTCTTGGGGCCCGAGAGAAGAAAAGCTGGCGGCTGCCCCGGGCCTGGCAAAGGCCCTTCTGCTCTTACAGAGAGAACTTTTGTGAGGTGTGATCTCCCTCTTTGTTTACTTTTCGCTTGGCCGGCCCTGGATGACAAAATTCTCCAAAAAGCTCCGGCGGGCCCTACCTAGTTAGATTACCGATTACCTATTCACGCGCGCGCGAGACTTGCAGACAGGGTTGCCAGGTGAGAGCGAACGGCGCGGTTCACGCCTCGCACAACAGAGAGAGATGCGCTCTGCATGGTGGGACATAAAAGAGAGCGAGTACTTGGGCGAGTAGGCCGTGCGGTCAACGCTGCCGCGCGCGATACTTTGCGAGGCGGCGCAGCTTGAGAACGGCGGTAGGCGAGAAGCCGCCGCCGAACGTCTCGTGGAGCAGCAGGTTGAAGTTGTTGCGCTTGACAAAGATCGCGTCGTGGTAGAAACCGTGATGCGCCTTGACGTAGCCGTGGCCGTTCTTGTGGGAGAAGGATTGGCCGGGCTGCCCGCGCGCCTTGCTTGATTGTTTGGGGTCCGTATGCGAAGATACCTTATGCGAAGATACCTCACGGCACGGGCAGGCCACCATTGACGCTGCCTCCTTGTTCTTCTTCTTCTCCTCCTCCCCTCCACCGGCCCCGCCGCCCGAGAATCCAGGGCGGGGAGTGCCGTCGCTTCCTTTCTAGCGCACACTACTCACTGCATCCACAGTGTCCGGCAGCCAGTTTTTCTTTTTTGTTTGCCACACTCACGCTGGGCACACACGCTGGCGAGTAGAGACCACGCCTCACTTTTTCACAGGGGGGGATCCGTCCGTCTGGAAAAAGGTGCTTTTCGCTGCAATGCTGAAGCCGTCAGGCAAAGCTTGTGGTATACACACACACACACACAAAGCTTGTGCTGTGCACTTGGAGCACTTGGAGTGCAGTCATTAGCCTCACATCCAGGGCCAGGGAGGGGGAAAATGTAGTGGTTGTTTCTTATAACCGCGCCAGTCCCGTGCCTAGTGTCCAGCGAGGTAGTCATTTGTAACATTCTTATAACCTATCCGTGAATGGCGCGTGGTCTCTGCTCGCCACGAAAACCCGGTCCCGGCAAATGAGCAAATCGGTTGGCTCGTTCGATCGATACCTCCTGCTGCTCTCGTTCGCAACCGTGAACGGCTACTCCTTTCTCCTCGCGCAGGCCAGCTGCTCAAGTGTTCTTTCCGCCGGACGTGATCAGGGTGCGAGCGGCGGCCTCGGGCTCCAGCGAGTGGTACCTCCTGGAATCCTGGCCGCGAGTGCGAAAGGAGGGGATACGGCGGCGGTACTGGCGTGGCTCGATGGCGGCGGAGAGGTCAATGCTGGGTTATCCATTGCAGGAGCTTTTTGGAGCCCGCTGCTTGCGGCTGCCATCAGCGGTCACGACACACTGGTTGACACGCTGCTGCAGCGTGGCGCGCTGGTCGACCTGCAGAACGAAATCGGTGCAACAGCTTTACACGTCGCCGCAATTCACGGCCACGACCACGTGGTTGATTTGCTGCTGAGAGGTGGTGCAAACGTCAACCACCAAAACGAGGACGGAGGTACCGCGCTGATGGGTGCGGCTTACCATGGCCGCGCGAGCGTGGTTCGCCGTCTGCTGCGGGCTGACGCCGATGCCGGAATGCGCGACTGGCAGGCCGATACGGCGCTGAAGCTTGCCCAGAGGCAGGGCCACACCGCCTGCGTCGAATCCCTAAAGGAGCACGTCGCGGCCGAGATGGGTGACGCTTCATCTGGCGAGGCGGCAACGCATGCCTCTAACGCCGGCGGAGAACTGAGCGGGTACGCGTTGCACGAACGCATCCTACAGAAGTATGTTCGAGATTGGCAGGCGGGCTTATCGGAGGAGAAGCGGGCGAGATTTACGAGCCTTCAGAAGCTCTTGACCGATAGCGGAGATGTCGATGAAGCTTTCGATGATGTGGCGAGATTTGTGCAAGGACAAGAACACCCTGAAGGAGTCAAACCTGAGGTGCTCAAACTCCTTTTACGAGCAGCCGCCTCGAGCTACAAGCAGAGAATGCCTAACGAGAGCACCGATCTTACCCCCGTGCCCATCTCGGGATGGATTCTGCTGAGCGTGATGGTCGGTTTACTTGGGCTCATGTGGTGGGTTTCTCAACCGCGGCGTCCACGGCGCCCACGTGCGGCGCGACGAAGAGTGCGCAGCTGGGCCGTGCTGAGCGGATTGCCAGAGCGCCTTGCGCTGTCACTTCGGCCTACGCATGGCCAGAGCGCCTTGCGCTGTCACTTCGACAGCGCATACCTACGCACCGCGCCGTGGCACCCACCTCAGGCGCCGCTCGGACTCGGTCGACGGCCGCCCAAATGCCTGGCTCGTGCCAAGCCGACCGGCAGGCGATGCCCTCTCACTGCTAGGCTAACCTCGGGCTTTCAAGCGGCGGTGTGGTGCCGTGAAGGGCACCGGGACCAAAACTACGATAGTTAGTACCGTGCGGGGGCAGTGCATTAATTCTGTCAAAAATGTAAATCTGCTCCGTGGGGCTTATTGGGCTAGGATCATACGTCCGGGAGGCCCCCCTTGCGTGCCGCAACAACCCACAGTGCTGGTACCACTCTGTTCACGTTCACAGGTCGTATCAGGACCATAACTACGATACACCTAAAACAAATAACTACGATACAGGAGGTACGAAGAGGCAGATCCCCAGGGTAGGCGACGGCTAGCGCATCACACTCCTCTCCTTAGAATCCCTGTGTGGTGGCGGCGTGCCGTTCTCCCATCCCTCCCTTGGTTGTCTGTACTTGGAGCACTTGGAGTGCAGTCGGCAACCTCACATCCAGGGCCGGGGAGCTAAGAAGCGCACCCAGCGAGCCGGATGATCGGTATCGGGTTACGGGCTAGAGAGCCCTAGCCCCGGGGGTGCGCGTTCGCAGGGCAAGCCGTTCTTTCTTTCTTTTTGCCCGCCCTTCTTTCTGTCTTCAGGCACTCCTGGCCTGCAGAGGCACTCTCGGCTAGATGCGCTCGTGGACCGGCATGCGCCACCGGTGGTCCGGAGCCTCAAACACTGCTGGCGTGCGAGGTCTCCACCTCCCTCGCCCACGCGAGGAGCGGCAGCAAAGCCTCAACAGCACGCGCGCGAGTTCGCACGTTCCGTCTTCCTGGGCTCCGCTACCCTGGGACGATGCCGTCCATGCCATGCCCGGCACCGTGGTCGGTCCGCACGCGGCTGTCCTACTCTTCTACATGCCGGGCCCGGCGCAGTATGGGTCATGGCCATGGATACAGAGTGCGTTTAAGAAGTCCATCACCGGGGACATGGTAGCCGCAGGCACCCTACCTGCGGCGCACAACTTTTCGTTGGCTGACTTTCTCGGCTTTGTGCACAACAAGCTGCTTGTCGGGATCCCGCTCGGGCCGCTCCTGGCCTGGGTGGGCTTCTCCGCAGAGTCACCGGGTATGGCTGACAACGCGCTCCTGCCCCCCGGGATGGCTCCGCCGGCCAACCGGATGCACCTCTGCTCGGATGCGTTCCGCGGAGTGCGGCGTTGGCTGATTGAGACCACGCGGGAGTCGCTATATGCTGCCGAGCGTGCAGATGACGACGACTGCGCTGACTACCGCGACCTGACAGCAGCGTTACACCTCTTTGTTGACGCCGCAGACGCTCTTGACATCAGCGGCGCGTCGCACGACGCCGTCGCGGGCGGGCGATACTTTGCCGCTGGCCTGACCAGGTCTGCCACCCCCTTCAACCTGAGACACCGTCCGCACCATCCGTAAATTTCTTCATCGCCCTGTACGCACGTAGGTGGCTTCACGCGCACAAGCGCAAGCAGGCTTGCTTCGGCATCTCGTCGCTCGGCGCGTTCGGCGAGGAGGTGGCGCTTGTCTTGCTGCTGGCTTTGAACCCCAGTGCACGCCACCACGCGGCCAACTGCTCTTCGGAGCTGTCGCGCATGACCGACGTCTCCCTCACCTTCGAGAACACGGGGGCTTGCAAGTTGGCCAACGTCAAGCTCTATGGCCTTCGTTCCGTCCATCGCAAGGAGAGCGACTCTTTGGAGATGTGTCTCAGTTTGGGCGTGTCCACTGCTTTCGGGATGCGAGTGCAGTGCTCCTCCTCCGCGCTAAACACGGAGATCTGTCTCCCGATTCTCCTTTGGGCGGCGAGCGCCCGCCCGCCCCTTTAGTTAGTGTTCCCTTTGTAGTATGTAGAGGGGCTAGCACTTTTTTTTGTATCTGTGGAGATCTTCTGAGGTCCGACGCGTTCTAATCTTTCTTTCTTGTATCTTGAGAGAGAGAGAGAGAGAGAGAGAGAGAGAGAGAGAGAGAGAGAGGAGAGAGATTTCACTCTCCAGCGGCCAAGAGCAAGAACTGAATAACACAGTATTACACAGTATATCGCAACGCGGAAACCTGAGGGAGGGTGTAGAGGATGTAGAGTGTAGAGAGCTGTAGAGCTGTAGAGATGCAGAGAGCGCTCTGGAGCGCTGCAGAGCTGTAGAGCTCTATCCGGCGCGGGACGGACTGCCTGCGTTGTAGAGCGCTGTAGCGCGAGCGCATGTAGTTGTAGAGCGCGATTTACTTAGTGTTCTCGGGTCCGTTGGCCTCTTTTGTAGGGAAGAATTTTGATACCCGTCAAGACGCCTGCTGGGGGCAGCTTCGCGATGAAGCCGTCTGCTCCCCCCAGCAAGGCACACACTAGACAGATAGGAGGAGAAAGGGGATGGTGGTGGGTTCGACGAGGAGAGAGAGAAGGTACTGGCGACTGAGGTCTACAGATCTGTGCTTCTGACCGACCTACCTCTGAGGTGCCCACCTTTCATTGTCGCCAACCAGATTCCGATCTCGTCACCGTTCGTTGGGGCGCGCTGGCGCTCGCCAGCGGTATCGAATCATGGCCAAGCGCAAGGTGGCCGCAACGAGCGCTTCGGCTGATGACCCCGTGTTCTACGACCTCAACGACGACGGCGCCCGCCGGCTGACCGAGCACTTCGTCGCCGTGGTCTCCTCGCACATGCAGGAGGGTGAGCACGGGCGCGACGAGCACCTCTCCCTGCTGCCTGCTGCGCTCGGGGTGCACGAGGCACACGTCGACACTCTCGAGAAAGCCAAACTGATCCAGTCGAGGCATGCCGGCACCTGGAGCATTGAGCGCAGCGACCTGTGCGTCGTGCCCGACGCGGTCCGCGACCTGTGCTGCGACCCTGCCGCAGCGACAAAGGCGCTGGAAGACCGGGTCGCCGATAACTGGACGGAGCCGGCCGGCGGCGAGGACCCGCACTCCAACAAGCGCCAGTCCGTCAGCGATCAGGCACGCCGCGCCCCCTCGCTCCCTCCTCCCCGCCACCTGGTGCTGTGCGCGCCTCTCACTCGTGTATTCACTCGCGCTCGCCTCAGGAGAAACGTGCCGACGTGGCGTCGTCGGCCGGCGACCTGGCCCCGGCGCCTCCAGCGCCGTCGCCCCCTCTCGGCCTCCTGCAGGCACTCGAGTCCGGCGTGCGGACCTGCCTAGCGGCTCAGCCAAAGCCAGAGCATGGACTGCGGGCGATCCCGGCCGGTGGACTGGACGTGCCATCCGGGCCGCTGCTGCCACACCGCGCCCAAATCGAGGCAGACTTGGGCGATGAGGTCAATTTTGGCGAGGGCAGCTCGTGGCGCCTTAGCAACTTGCTTTGCCACGCTGCCATGACTCCCCGTGGGCAGGAGGCGCTGCGCCGGCGGCTGAACCCAACACCGAACAACGAGCAGGAGGAGCAGCAGCGGGCTCACGAGCAACGCCTGCGCAAGCAGCTGGCCGACCTCCAGGCGCCTCCGCACGCCCCCCCCACCCCCCCCCCACCCCCTTCCCCCCCTCTCCCCCCCCCACCCCTCCCACCTCCCCCCCTCCCCCCTCCCCCCCCCTCCGCCCTCCGCCCTACCCCCCCCCCCCTCCCCGCCCCCCCTTTGCCCTCCGCCCTCCGCACCCACCCACCCCCCTCCACCCCCCTCCACCCCTTCCTCACGCAGATGTCCGCTTGGCATCATCCGACAGCGCCACCCCCCCAGACTCACCTGGGAGACACCCCATTGCCTGCGTCCCTGCAAAGAAGCGGGACACATTTGCAGCAGCTACTTGCGCGCTTCCCAGAGGCGGCGGAGCTGAGTGATGGCGAGGCGCGCGCGCAGCACGGTGCCGCCCTCACCGAGGTGATCGACGCGTCGGACATTGAGGACGGAGGCGGGGGCGGCGGCTCGTTTACGCGCGAGCTGCTAGTCGACTACCTCCTCAACGAGATGAACATCAGCGCGGACATCGCCGCGGCGCCGCTTGCGCCCCCTCTGCAGGCGGCAATCGCGGCGACGCACTTATTTGCGGCGGAGCAGGCGCAGGGGCACCAGCCCCCTCCCACCCGTGGCTCTCTCACTCACCGAATGCTCTCTCTCCCCCGTCGTATAGATGGGCATCGTCCAGGCGCTGCTGCAACAGGTCTCGGAGGCGTCTGTGGCTGCTTGCGCTGATCTTTGGCGACGGCAAGGTCTCGAGGCGGCACACCTCATTTCTCTAGTCTCGTTGCACGCCCGGTGCACCGGAAACTGCGTCAGATGGGAGAAGTCATCCGAGATAGACCCATGGTTGTGAAGGATTTGGGGGCGATGGACGTTAAATAAAACGGGCAAACTGAAACTCTGAGACGAGATGGCAGATGGGATTTAGGGACATGTGTCCCCGCCCTGCACGATCTTGGTGTGAGGGATCTTTAGTGGCGAGAGATAACTATTCTTTTGTTTCGCGCCAGTTGTGCTTGTGGTTTGTGGAGTTGTGCCCAGTTGTGGCTTGTGGATGTGGTTGTGCGAGAGATAGTTGTATTATGTATTGCAATGTATAAAGGTGTCTTTCTTTTGCAGTCCCCCTGCGCCCGGGGGCAAAGGCCGCCAAGGGCAAGGCCCACAAGCGCCAAGGCGCAAGGGGGCCGCCGCCGGCGGGCGTCCGAAAATTCTTTTTTCACGGGAGAGCGGCGCCTTCGTTGACGTTGCGGTCAGATAGATAGATAGATAGATAGACGTTCTAAGACGTAAGAGCGTGTGCGTGGGTCCTCTGGCTCTGCGAGTTCTTCCGGACAATGAGCCGAGAGACCTTCGCCGTGCCTTCTTTTCGTTTTCCTTTTTCCCTTTTCGCGGGAAGTCCGGCACCGCACCATATTGCCAACGACAGGTGTTTTGATACGAGAGACCTTTCTCCGCCGTGCCTGCTTTGCCTTTTCCTTTTTCCCTTTTCGCGGGAAGTCCGGCACCGCACCAAATTGCCAACGACAGGTGTTTTGTGCATATATGCAGCCCTCCGCGATGCTTCCGCTCCTCTTCCTCGGCACCCTCCAGGTCGTGCCCCGCGATGAACGTCCGGTTGGGAACGTGCTCCGCGACGACCACGGCGCGATCACGCCCATCTCGCGCTCGGATGCCCTGGCTCTCATAGCTCGCGGCGCAAAGAAGACGCACCGGCGGTATGTGGCTGGGCTGCTCTTTGATGTCGCCCACGACGGCTTCGACCCGTCGAGCTGGAAGCATGTTATTCGCCGCCGCCGCCACCAGGGTCTGCAGACGGGCTCCACCCGAGGGCGGCGCCTCTACTACCGTCTGCAGCCCAATGACGGGAAGCCCGCCTCTGTCGTTTGTGTCATCTTTCCCAGCGGCAGCGCGCCGTCTTCCACCAGGCCGGCGCGCGACGCGTGTTCCCTGCTCACAGGGGTGAGCCTCTGCCCGCCAGAAGCCCTCCGCCACCACCCACCACTCGCCGACGCGCTCCTCTCTGCGCGCGTCTCGCAGGTCAATGCGGACGTGCGTGGGGGTGAGCTCGCCAACGGGCTGATGGTGGGCGGCGGGTCGCATTGGTCCTTTGATGGCGGAGTGCAGAGGTCCTACAAACCACAGCAGCTGCGTGAGCGCAAGCGCAAACAGGGCACGAGCGACGAGCCCTCGCAGCAGCTCGAGAACGCCTTTGCCTGCACGAGCATCTTCCAAGGTGCGCAACGCGCCGCGCCGCCCCACACCGCACCCTCGTGACTGCTTCCGTTGAGCCCATGTGCAAGGGTCTGGGGGGGCTGTCAGTGGAGAGCACTACGGCTGCTCGAAGCGACCCCTCCTCAGTAGTCTCGAGGAGAGAGAAGGGGGGGGTGGCACCGGCCTCTCGGCCGCGGAGGCGGCTTGCTAAGGTCCCCCCCCCCCCCCCCCCAACCAAGGCGTGCCTGTCATTGGCCCTCTCCTCGACCACCTCATTGCCATCCACAACAAGGTTGGGCTCTTTGCTGCAATCAGCTCCATGCTCAGCAATCCCGAGCACATCGACGTGAACGACGACTCGCAGTCATTCGCCCACTGGTTTAGGAAGGACCCGGCGGCTTGGTGGCTGCTCTTCCCAGAATACTCTCTCGAGCTGGAGGATGGGGTGGGGGTGAGCTGGGATGGGAGGTGTGTGTCTCACTGCACCGCGATGCCGCGCGGCGTGGCCGAGGGCGACGAGCTTTGGAGTATCTGGTTTGGCTCGCAGGCCAAGGGACAGTCGCTGGAGCGGCGCAACGCGGACCTTGTGTGTGCGCTGGGGCTGCGCGCCAAACTGGGGAAGGGGATGCCACGGGTGGCAATGGGGGACTGGGTGTGGGTGAAGCACTATCCGCACACGTCCGATCGCGGGTCGGGTCGGTTTCGGTGCCAGCTCGCAGCTGGGGCGTGTCAGCCAGGTGGAGGGGGGGATGGTGCATGTGCGCGCAAAGATGTCTGGGTCTGTGTGTGTGCTGAAAGTGCCGTGGCAGGGAGTGGTGCATGCGGTGGAGCGGCGGCGGGGGGGATACCGAGCGCGAGGCCATCGTGGGGCAGCGGGTTAGGGTGTACTGGCCAGGGGACGACCGCTTCTGTGCGGGTGTTGTGCAGGGAGGGATGAAAAAAGACCCCTCTCTAATTAAAGAAAAACATGGCGCATGGCATTACAGTCGGGAACCGCTCATCAGCGTTGCATCTACAGTATGTGTGCATATGACTGGCTCCTTTCTCACGCTCGCCGCCGCCTGCCGGGGCGCTCCCATCCTCGTCGCCGGCCACGCCGTCGGCTCGGACATGATCCGCAACAACATCTCGGGCCCGCTGCTGGCCAACCAGAACCAACCGCCGTCGTGGCTGCCGCCCCCTCAGCTGACTGCCCTGCCGTCGCCCTCCGTCTCACCGCCGCCGCCGCCGTCCGCGCCGCCGTCCGCGCCGCCGCCGCCGTCCGCGCCGCCGCCCTCGCCTCCGCCGCCGCCGCCGCCGCTGCCGCCGCCGCCGCCCTCTCCGCCACCTCCCTCTCCTCGGCCAACCCGATCGCAACCCACCCGACCGCCGCCATCACCGCCGCCGCCGGCCTCACCGCCTCCGCCGTCCGCCTCGCCCTACATGCCGCCGCCGCCGCCGCCGCCCGCGCCGCTGCTCGTCTCGCCGTCCGCGCCGCCGCCGCCGCCGCCGCCACCACCACCGCCTCCGCCGCTGCTGTCGCTGCCGCTGCGGGCCGACCTGAACCCGCCACCGTCGTGGCCGCCGCCCCCGCAGCTGACTGACCCACCGCCGCCGTCCACCTCACCGCCGCCGCCGCCGTCCGCGCCGCCGTCCTCGCCGCCGCCGCCCGCGCCGCCACCCCCCTCGCCGCCGCCACCCTCGCCGCCGCCGCCCTCGCCGTCCCTCTCGCCGCCGCCGCCACCGCCACCGCCGCCCTCGCCGCCGCCGCCGAGTGTGCCATTGCCATCGCCATCGCCATCGCCGCCATCGCCGTTGCCGCCGCCGCCATCGCCGTTGCCTCCGCCACTGCAGATATCTCCGCCATCTCCGCCATCTCCGCCATCTCCCCAGCCGCCGCCACCACCACCGCCGCCGCAACCGCCGCCACCGTCACCGCCGTCGCCGCCGCCGTCGCCGCCGTCGCCACCATCGCCGCCATGGCCGCCGCCGTCGCCGCCGTCGTCGCCGCCGTCGTCGTCGCCGCCGCAACCAGGGAAATCGTTCGCCATCGTTAGTCTGTTTGCCGCACTTGCGGTCGTACCGCTCATCTGGAGGCGCAGCTTGCCTGCGACTCAGGCATACCAGCACAGACTCGGCTCCGCGAGTCTTGCGCGCGAGCGTCAGGTCAGAGCGGCACAGAGCGGCACCGTAGACGCGCAAATGGCGGCACGCACCGCCAATTCACATTTCCCCGCGCCAAGGCCGCCAGCAGGCTTTTCGCATCTTCCCGATTCGATCCAAAACCGACGGACTTCGGCAGCAGAGGACGGCAACCAGTGGTGGGCGAGCGCCAGCTTCTTCGTCCTTACGAGGGACAGTTTCTTCGGGACAGACTTTCCAAAGTTCGATCAAGCACTCGAGGATCCAGATTTTCGTTTCAGATCCAATCCTGCTCAACACGAGTGGGGACAAAGACGGGTGAAGAGAGGGACCATTTCACGGAGTGAAGTGTCAAAGACGGATTTCGGTGCTCTCACCAGTGCGATTGCGAACAAAATAGGACCGCTCGCCGCGAAGGAACGCACTTCCTCGCTGAAGAGCTCATACGTGGCCGAAGTGAATTTCAGCCACATCGAAGAGGCTGATGAGGGCACTGCGCTAGCGGCCGCATCGCAGCAGCTCAGCTTTGGTGGCGTGCTGCTCACGTCGGACTCGGCGACGCTACGCTCGTACGGCGTGAGCGACGGCGGCACAGTCTACCTCGACGAGCTGGTGGCGGTGGCGCCGGCAGCGTACCCCGTGCTCGTCAGCCTCCCCGCCTCGTTGTCGGACACATTCGGGGCGAGCCTCGCCGTCGCGGGCTCGGCGTCGGATTCGGTCGGCGCGCTGAAGGCGAAGCTGGCGGCAGCGCTGGGCGTGCTGGCGTCGGCGCAGCTGCTCACATCGGCGGGTGGCGCGGCGCTGTCGGACGACGGCAGCAGCCTCGGCTCGCACGGCGTGGGCGCGGGCGGCGCGCTAGTGCTGTCGCTGACGGGGGCGGCGCCAGTGCCGGTGGGCACCGTGGTCGTCGTGCTTCCGCTGTCGTTGCAGGGCGACCACGGTGCGTCACTCACGCTGTGGGCGGACGCGTCGTCGGCGACGGTGTCGACGATCAAGGCGCAGGTCGAGGCGGTGACGGGCGTGGGGTCGTCGGAGCAGTCACTCAGAGCCAAGTGCCCCAAGCCGACGTGGATGATGGACATTCTGTCGCCAGACTTCGACGACTCATGGGTGTTTGCGCAGACACTCATGAATGACCATGCGACCTGCGCAGTGCGCGAGCACCCCCTTTTGGTCGACGCAGAGGCCGAGCGCCGTCGTAAGCGGCGTACCGCAGAAGGGAGGTACGCGGAAGCAAGAAATGCAGTCGATGCGTACTTCTGGATGGCAATGCGGAGATTCCAAGAGGCGGACGAGGCGGACGACGAGGCGACGGCGGGGCTTCGGCGACGCGAGGCGATGATGGCGTGTTTGACCGGGCTCAGAATGGACACGGGGCATTTTGGACAGGGGGACGTGGGGGAAGTTCTTGCCAAACCGATAATTCAGCGGTTGCATCCTGGCCAAACGGTGGCTCGACTCAACTGCACAGCGGAGCATGGAATGCGGTGCGACATTGAGGTTAGAGAGGAGGCTATCACATACAATGTGAAGCTGGTGCACGCACACCCTCTTAAGGTGGAAGACAAGTTACACTGCCTCACATGCGTGTTCTCCAACGGCAAGACAACGCACGCGTATGTTATGTCCGCCAACGACGGCGGCCCACGGCATCGTGTACTGCTAGTATGCGTAGGTACAAATTTTGAATAACTCTTAGAGAGGAGAAATAGCTTTTCTGTTTTCACGGCTACCGCGGGCGGCGCTGCATCCGACGCGTAGCCAGGCCGTGACGAACCAGGTCCGCTCGGTCTGGAGTGGCGTGCGTACTGGTCGACCGTCTATCGGGGAAATCCTGCCGATCGTTCTGATGCTTGCTTCCGCCATGGCTGCCACGCTGTACATTGGCCTTAATGGCCCTCGGATGCTTGTCGTCTGCATCTCCATCTTCTTGTTTGAGATGTCCGTTTGGCTGATCTGCTGTGAGCTTGCACGGATGTACGCCGCGAGAGCGGCGGCACGAGACGCGGCGGCGAGAAGAGAGGCGGCAAGGGAGGATGCGGTGGCGAGAAGGAGGGAGGCGGCGGCGAAAGAGGCGGCGGCGAGGAAGCAGGCGGCGAAGCAGGCGGCGGCGAGGGTGGCGGCAGCGAGGGAGCAGGCAGCGGCGAGGGAGGACTCGGCGAGGGAGGCAGCGGCGAGGGAGGCAAGGGAGGCAGCGGCGAGGGCGGCGGCATCGAGAAAGGCCGAGGCGAGGGCGGCGGCGGCGGCGGCGAGCAGGGAAGCGGCGGCGAAGGAGGCAGCGGCGAGGGCGGCGGCGAGAAGAGAGGCCGAGGCGAGGGCTGCTGCTGCGGCGGCGGCGAGGGAAGCGGCGGCGAAGGAGGCGCGAGCGGTGGCGGCGAGGGAAGCAGTGGCAAGAGAGGCAGTGGAGGCGGCGGATGCGAGGAAGGCAGAGGAGGCGGCGGAGGCGGAGGCGAAAGCGGTGGCGGTGCAGGAAGCAGCGCGCATCGCTCAAAAGGAGGCGGCGGCGAGGGAGCTGACAAGCAGGCTGGCGGCGAGGGTTGCGGTGCCGGCAAACAGCACTTTGGTCGATACCGCTGCCAGGCTAGGTGGTCGGGGCGGGCGAGGCGGGCGTGGCGGGCGAGGCGGGCGGGGCGGGCGGAGCGGGCGCGGCATTGCTCGCGAGCTGGGCGCCGTCACTGAGTTGGCCGGCGACGAAGCTGGCCAAGCTATTGCCCCGCCGAGCGAGCCACCCGTGACAGTTTCGCTGGCCGACGCCAGGTTCGACACGGGGCGGCCCCTGGCGCCACCAGACTCATCTCACGGGGGCGAGACCACGTGCATCGTGTGCTTCAGCCAGCCCAAGACACACGCGGCGGTGCCGTGCGGGCACCGATGTGCTTGCGGCCCCTGCTCCGCGAAGATGTCTCTCTGCCCCTACTGCCGCGGGACGGTCATGATGTGGATGGAGACGCGAGACGTGTAGTTCGTTGGTGTGTGCTGTGTTCAACAGTACCGTCTCGCCGGTGAGAGGTGCGAAGAGCTTTTTCACACATAGTCGCTCTTTTCTTTTTCGATTCTTGTGCTCTCTCCCGCAATCAGCGATAGAGAGGCCCTGCCACTACAACTGCAAACGGAGCCAGGGCCGCCTCCCAAGAGGCCGAGGCGACAGCCTTAGCGGTGCTTTACAGCTATGGAGGCAGGTGTTAAAACCCCACCCCCTAGCCGCCACGGCCGCCCGCCCCCACTCCCGCTCCCGCCGCCGCAGCCTTTGCCTTCTGGCTCGCCATTGTTTTCGTCATCGTCATCTCGATCGGCATGTTCTTCAAGCGGAAGGAGTCTACTGAGCCACCATTGAGGAGTCAGATCATTGCGGAAAGGGCAAGGAGACGGGCTCAGATCTGGGCCATGATGGAGGTGTACCATCATGGCCTCGGAAGGGGTGTACCCTCGGATGGGGTGTCCACAGAGGACGGCTTGCAGCAGAGGCAATCCGCGTACCAAGCGCTGGTCCGTGCAGTCGACCGCTTGCCGGTTCGAGCCCACCCCGCGAGCGACGCCGCCGCCGCCGCCGAAACCGGCTGCTGCGCGGTGTGCCTTGAGGACTTTTCGGCTGGCGAGATGCTCCGCGAGCTGCCCTGCGGCCACCAGTTCCACAAGGCTCGCTCACTCCAGAGGGGAGCGCTAGAGCGGCCAGTGCAGAGATCCTTCAGCTGCCCGGCCTCCCTTTCAGGCGTGTATCGACGTGTGGCTGCTCTCGGCCTCCACGAGTGACGGATATCAGTGCCGAATCGCCGCGTGCCCGCTCTGCAAAGCCGCCCTCCCCCGCAACCCATGCGACGCCCCGGCCGCCGCCCCGCCGGCCCAGTCCCCGCCGCACCAGCCGCCGCCGCCGCCGCCGCCGCCCCAGGGATCGGTGGTGGTTGAGATGCAGGCGGTGGACACGGCGGATGCGGCGGATGCGGGCCTGTCCCCGCCGCCTCCGGGCGAGGCGGTGGGTGCGGAGTCGCCGCCGCCGCCGCCGCCGCCGCGGGCTGCTCAGCCAGCCGGCGCCTTCACGGGGGAGTGCCGCATCTCGTGAGCGAGGGACCGGCCACCCAAGCCGTAGACTGCTGCGCTGCATGTGTCGCCCCGATGTGCTGCGCCGCGTGCGCACGGTGCAATCTGCAATCTGCATACTGCAATGTGCAAACGCCCCCCCGCGCGGCCGATGGTGATGCCTGAAGCTGAGCGGTGAGCGATGTTGTATCGCTTTTTGACATGTGCTCTGTGTATCTAGATAGTCGCGTGTCGCTTCCTCTTTACGGTCTCTGACCCCCCCTCGGCCGAGGAGAGGTCATTTTGTTGTTCTAAATCTACAAAGAAGTATATCAAGTAAGAAAATGCCCCCCCCCTTGCCCTCTTCAAAATGCGCACGCTCCCCCCCCCCGCCTCTTGCACAGTCTCAGGTTTCACAGGCGCTGCCGCCGCCCTGCCGGCGCGGCCGCCGCCGTGGCCTCCTTGTTCTTTGTGACCACGTGGTACAGCGGCGAGGGCGTCTGGCCGCGCTGCAGCGGCTCGTTGACGTTGCGCACGTGGTCGATGATCTGCATGCAGATGGTGGAGTTGCGGCACATCGCCGGGTCCGGCGTCCCAGGCCCCGCGAGGTGCTTTGGCATGTCGGCGGTGGGGACGATGCCATTGCCCTTGCCGCCGCCGCCCGCCGTCATGCCGCTGGGTGAGGTGGGGTGGGGTGGGGGGGGGGGGGGGTTTACCCAACGGGAGGCAGTGCCCGGAGGAAGGGGGGGGGGGGGGGGGCAAGTGGAGCCAGTGCGGTGCGCGATGGGGGCCCGCCGCGCCTGATGGCGGACATCTTTGGGATCCACGCCAGGTCCGCGCTGAAGCCGCCGACGGTGCTCATGAACTGCTTCAGGAAGGAGGGCGCCGGCGACGAGAGGAGCTTGTCCACCATCGGCCGGTACTTGGCGCTCACCGCGTCGTAGCGCTCGTGCGCCTGGGGCACGCGCGCGCGGGGGGTAGGCAGGTAGGGGGGACGAGGGCGAGGAAAGGGGGTGGCGGGCGGGCGGGCGTACGTGCCAAGACACACCCGGAGAAGGGGGCGTGTGTGGGGGGGGTGCTGTGCGAGGGCGGGCTCGCGCCGGGCCGCCGGGCAGAGGCAGCGGAGGGACGGCGGGGCGGGGGCGAGCGGAGGGTTAGGAGGAGGTGGGGGGGATCGCGCCTGGTTGTAGGCGTCCCGCACATTGCCCTCCGTAGGCCGGTTCAAGCGGCGATGATGCTCTGCTGCGTGCTCACTGCCGGAGGGCACCGGAAGCGAGTGCACCGCCGCGAGAAGCAGCGCGGCTCGCACTAGATGACTCAGCATTCGCTGCGTGGCCGGGCGCCGCTGTGTGAGGGGTCGGGGCGGGCGGTCGCGTCCGGGGCCCTCGGGTATTATGAGCGGGCAACACTAGGCGCTGAGGCGAAATAAGAATTTTCAAGCCGCAACTCGCTTCGGGGACAGGACCGTCTGTCCTCGACCCAGCCCTAGCTTGGGATGTCCGTTTTATTTATTTTTTATGGGGAAAGGACCGGCGTAAACTAGGGGGGAAAGAAACGGGGAGTGAGAGCTCTGAGAGGCGAGAATTGCGTTTTGGGGATGCAGGGCGTGCAAGGCGGCTAGGGATGAAGCCGCAAAGGAGGCGCGCGAGGCAAGGAGGAGAAACGGAGAAGGGAGAGATTGGGACGATTGGACACAGGAAGACAGAGAGCCGCCACAGGCGCTGCACAGGCGTCGTTGGCGCACGTGCTGAGTGGCAGCTGCGCTGGAAACAAGGAAGAGGCCCGTTACTTCATGCGGAAGCTTGACAAACACACGGCGAGGGCGACAGCAAGAGTCGAACGGGCGGCAACCGCCTGAATCAAATAAGACACGGCGTCTAGATTTGGAGCGCTCCCCGAAGAGGAGTATCTAGATACGACAAAATAGCGCCCGTGATTGCCTGCACGCTGCCCGCACACTGACAGACTCCCTTCCCGAAAGAGAGGAGATCGCCGGAGGTCACCAAGACGCGAGATACAGGGTTTCACGAGTCGCACTAGGAGTCGCACTCGCCCAGGGCCACAAGGCAGGGCGGACCACAGGAGATGAGTGATGACGGCACGCTCGCGAGGGCTTCATGCGCATGTCCGGTTTATTTGTTGGTTTGTCTATCCTCCTCCAATCCCTACTTTCGGCATAGCTCTTTTGTTTCCTAAAGCATCAGGTTCTGGAACGGGTCCGTCGGGGGTGGCCCGCCCGCCACCCCTCCGCCTCCGACGTGCGGCGGCGCTGCAAACCCGGCCGGCGGAGTGTCGAACGTGTCCGCGCCAAAGCCGCCAAACCCCGCCGACTGGACTGGGGCAGCGCCGAAGCCAGAGACGGGCGCGGGCGGCGGCGCGCCGAACCCGCCGTACGCGCCGGTCGCGGGCGCGTCGAAGCCGGCAAAGGCGGCGGTCGCGGGCGGCGTGTCGAACCCGCCAAACGAGCCGAGCAGGTCGGCTTGGGCCGCCGCCACCGGTGGCGGCGGCGGGGCGTCGATCCCGCCGAGCAGGTCCGCCTCCTGCGGCGGCGCCCCACCGGCCGACTGCGCGGGCCCCGACGGCGGCGCACGCGCCTTCATGCCCGCCGCCGCCGCCTCTGCGACGCCACCACCGATGCCTCCGATCCAGGAGAGCGCGCCTCCGAGGCGGCCGCCCAGGCTCGGTGCCGGCGCGCTCTCGCCGGTGCTCCCCCCGCCAAACCCGCCGCTGGCGCCCAGCTTTTCGCTCACCTTGTCCTCCCGCTTTGCAGCCTGCAACTCCTGCATGTTGACGATGCTCTGCGAGATTTCGCCCTTGAGCGCCCGCTGCTTGGCGATCTCCACATCGGTATCCGCCTGCTCCTTCTCTATCCGCGCGCGCTCCTTGGCCAGCCGCACCTTGCGCGCCTCGGCCGCCGAGAGCGCCTTGGAAGACGCTTCCAGCTTTGAGCGCAGCGCGTCGAGAGAGCTCTTGAACTCGTGGTCGTCCGCCTTGAGTTCCGCCTCGATCTTCTGTAGCGCCGCCATCTCGCGCTTGGCCGCCTCCATGCGGGCGTGCAGGTTCGACTCCATGACGCGCTGACTTGGGGTTGTCACTATCCCGGGCTGCTGCTCTTGTGCTGGGTTCGACGGCGTACACACAAGGCGCTGTCAGGAGCGGAAAGAAAGCCGAAAGCGTGCTCCGAACGCACCACGAATGGCGTGTCTGTCCTCGACCCAGCCCTAGCTTGGGATGTCCGTTTTATTTATTTATTTATTACCACGAGTATTTTTCTACTGCCCTCTCCTGTGCGCTGTGGCCGGTTTCTCCAATTTAGCGCTGTGCCCCCGTCGAGCCCGTCGACAAAGAACCCTGCACAAAGACCGCAGGGCGGGGACCTGTTCCTTTTTACCCATCTCCTATAGTAGAGGTGTCCGTTTTATTTATTTAGAGCCCGTCGAGCATCACGGACCGTGCCTTGCATTTGAGCTCCGCAGCTCCGCTCCCGCCCGCCGGTGGGCTGAATGATGACCGCCTCGTGCAGCAAATTGGTGCTGCCTCCCACCTCCTCTTTTGCCACCCGCTGGCCCGTGACGTTTCGCCGTTGAGCTGCCGCAACCATGGCGACAACCCGCTGCGGCGGAGGAGGCGAGCCGAGAGTGGTCAAGCGGCGGGCGCGTGTCAGTGCGCTCGCACAGTGGCGTGCCCGAATGGCGTGGGTAGCGATCTGGTGGGCGGAGGGCTGCGCCTTTTTGTTGCTGTTGGGTCGTAGCTGGTCTTCCATCGAAATGGCGCGTCCGTTCCGTTTTGACTAATACGCTTCGCTTGTGTGCTTCTGAGCCGCGCGACGTGACGACACGCACGAGCGACACACAGACACAAACAGGCCCACAAGACACACAGCCAGCTGGCTGCCACACACCCTGAGTCGGCGTACACATAAATAACTCAACTGCGGGCGGACCCTCACAGATCACAGATCACTCAAGGCCACATCCTCCCTGTCGCCCCCCCCAGCACTCCAAGGTGCCAAGAAAACAAAGAAGGGCACAACAAACAACAGAAACAGGAAGTGACATGCGAGGCTAGAGCAGCTTGCTCCACCTCAAGCGGCAGCGGTAGACCGTTGATGCAAAAAAGAAAAAAGTGCGCGTATCTCGGCAATCCTTGGCGTACACACAAGGCGCTGTCAGGAGCGGAAAGAAAGCCGAGATAGTGCTGCGAACGCACCCTTGAGTACGATAGTTCTTCTTCCTTGCACCTAAATGCAAATCCCTGAATGGTGGCGGCGTGCCGCCCTCCCATCCCCTCCGTCGGGTTGTCTTTCTTTTCTTTTACACCTACCAAACATCTCTCAGTCCTCCGGCGAGGTGGACGGGTCGGACTAGCCACAGCGACTAGTTAGTCGTACGGACGAACCGGGGAGGGAAACCTCAGAGACGTAGGTAGGTAGGTAGAAAGGTGAAGAACAGCCAGGCTCGGACTGGACACCAACGCGGTATGGGTGGACGCTAGACAGATGATGACGACACGCACGAGCGACACACAGACACAAACAAGCTCACAAGACACACAGCCAGCGGGCTGCCACACACCCTGAGTCGGCTTACACATAACTCAAGGCCATATCCTCCCTGTCGCCCCCCCCAGCACTCCACGGTGCCAAGAGAAACAAACAAGGGCACAACGACACAACAGACGACAGGAAGTGACATGCGAGGCTAGAGCAGGCTTGCTCTACCTCCAGCAATCTCTCCGGCCGGCGAGGCACGGACGAGACCGTGTGTGGGGTCTAAGTGAGGTGTCTATGGACGCTCTCCTCACGGGCTAGCTGCCTGCGGCTAGCCCTATCTCGCACTCACGGGCAGTGACAATTCAATGGGTGAGTGTTTGCGAGCAGAGGCGCGTGGGCTAAATCTAGGCCGCACGTCGTGGCACTATGACGAAGTTAGACGTGCGGCCGCAGCGCGCCCGCCGCAGGCTGGGCGGTGCGCGCGTGTTAGCGAGACCGTGGATGCAAAAAAGAAAAAAGACATGCAATCCTATCTCGGCAATCCTTGCTTGCTCCCCCCAACCGTAAGACATACAGCAACTTGATGCCGATGAGGCTCAGCCAAGCGGGCTCCCTCGGCCACCGGGCGTGCCGCGTGGCAAGGTTTCGCATCGTGCGCTGCAGCTCCGCCGTCAGTAAGCCGGTCGCGACAGATGCGCTCACCCAGTCGGCCACCGCCAAGCAAGAGGCGGGCAACAAACCGGAGACGGGCTTGATCCTTGATCTCGGGATCCCGACCCTCCTTCCCGAGTGGCGCAAGATGTTTGCGCCGTCGACCGTTGTGACCGACGTGACGGCGGGCATCACCGTCGGCTGCGTGGCGGTGCCCCTCTCATTGGCCATTGCGGTGGCGAGCGGCGTTCCGCCTGAGGTCGGGCTTGTTAGCGCAGCGGTGGCGGGCGTGGCGGGCGGGCTGATGGGCGGCACGACGCTCGCCATCACGGGCCCGGCCGCGGCGATCAGCCTGCTGGTCTGCGAGGCGGTGCAGACACATGGTCTCGGCACGCTCCCCTTCATCACCCTCGCGTGCGGCGGGCTGCAGCTGGCGATGGGCGTCGCCCGCGGAGGCGGCATCACCAAGTACGTGCCGGAGAGCGTCATCGCGGGCTTCACGACCGGCATCGGCGTCATGATCCTCGCCGGCCAGCTGCCAAAGGCACTCGACCTGACCGTACCCGCCGGCCTGAACACCGTCGAGGTGGTGCAGGCCGTCGCCTCCGGCATCGGCGGCACCAACCCCGCGGCCCTCGCGCTCGCGCTGGGCGTGGTGGGCACCATGCACGCCGCACCAAAGCTCCACCCGAAGATCCCGTCGGCGCTCGTCGCCGTCGGCGGCGCCACGGCTGCCTCGCAGCTTCTCGGGCTCAGCGCCACGCCCATCGGCGCGCTGCCGAGTGGCCTCTCTGCCTTCACGCTCTGCATGCCGGCCTTGCCGGCGGCCGAGGCGCTGCCCTCGCTCTGCGGGACCATCCTGCTGATCTACGCGATGACGAGTGCTGAGACGCGCCTCTCCCGAGAAGCGGAATACGTATTTTTGCGCCCCAACCGGCGCTCGAGAGGGCCCGTGTTCAGCTGTATTCCGCCGTCTCCCGCTGGCTTCACTGTCTTCGCACCCCCCTCGTACTCACGCGCTGCTCTGAACACGCTGAAGAATACCGCCCTCCCGCCCTCATGTCGGCGTATGCACGCCGTAGGCTCCTCTCGTGCACTAACCTTCCCTGAACCTTCCCTGAACCTTCCCTGAACCTTCCTCTAGGCTCCTCTCGTGCACGGCACCTTCGACACGCCTCAGCGCCGGCCAGGTTCAGCCGTCGGTCGGCGGGCTGAGCAGGACGCCGTTCGCTGCCGTAGGCTCTCGACCGTCTGCGGCCGACCTCGTACAAGCACAACCCCGACCAGGAGCTCGCACAGCCGAGATACAGCCGAGATACAGCCGAGGTACAGCCGAGATACGGCCGAGAGATAGCTCCTCGGTCGCCAGCACGACGGCGGCCATCTCTCGGCTGTATCTCGGCTGTATCTCGGCTGTATCTCGGCCTTATCTCGGCCGTATCTCGGCTGTATCTCGGCTGTGTCCACGGGCGTGTAGGAGCTCATTGGGCAGGGCGTCGCCAACATGACCGCTGCCGCCTTCGCGGGCATGCCGGTCACGGCCGTCATCGCTCGGTCGAGTCTCAACATCAAGCTCAAGGCGCACTCGCGCCTGCCCTCCCTCGTGCAGTCGGCGTTTGTGTTTGGCTCGGCCGCCCCTAGATGCGGGAGACTATATCTCGGCTATATCTCGGCTGTATCTCGGCTATATCTCGGCTGTATCTCGGCCGCCCCTAGATGCGGGAGACTATATCTCGGCTATATCTCGGCTGTATCTCGGCTGTATCTCGGCTGTATCTCGGCCGCCCCTAGATGCGGGAGACTATATCTCGGCTATATCTCGGCTGTATCTCGGCTATATCTCGGCTGTATCTCGGCCGCCCCTAGATGCGGGAGACTATATCTCGGCTATATCTCGGCTGTATCTCGGCTGTATCTCGGCTGTATCTCGGCCGCCCCTAGATGCGGGAGACGGCACGGCAACACCGTGCCTTCAACTCATCACACCCGAGACTGTGCGACGCGTGCCTGAGCTGTCTCCCGCCCCGTGTCCAGCTGAGGCTGTCGTGTCTGCACGAGCGTAGGCTCGCTCGCGCTCTACTCTGACGTCATCTCCGCTGTCCCCCTCTCGGCGGAGATCTAGCCGAGAGACAGCCGAGGTCCAGCCGAGACACGTCATCTCCGCGCCCACCCCCCCTGTCGGCGTTTGCTGGCTAGCTGCGGAGTTGCGGCGTGCCACCTCTCCCGTCCCGCCCGAGTACTCGCCCTCTCGCTCGGAAGACATGCTCGAGAGGGGCACTCGCACGACGCACACACACGCTCGCGACTTGGGCTGCCTGGCCCTCGCCCCACCACCTCGTGTGTGTGTGTGTGTGTGTGTGTGTGTGTGTGTGTGTGTGTGTGTGTGTGTGTGTGTGTGTGTGGAGAAGTGTGCCTCACCCTACCCCACCCCACGTGCCCCGCAGGCCCTCGCCGGCGTCCTCATCTCCTCGGGCGCCGGGATGCTGCAGCCAGCCGAGCTCAAGACGAGCCTCGCCGAGGACAAGTACAACCTGGGCCCGCCGCCTCTAGAAGCGGACACACGCCTTCACGCCTTCACGCCAGCGCTCGAGGGGACACGGAGTCAGCGGCAGTCGGCCGTCTCCCGCTGCATTCACTGTCTTCGCCCCCCCCTCGTACTCACGCGCTGCCTCCGAGTCCTCTGCACGACACCGCCTCCCCGCCCCCGAGGGTGGCGTACTCAGCACGCAGGCCCGTCCCTCGCCCCCCCGGGGGCGGGATGTGACATCTGAATGAGGAATGAGCCATGAGCCATGAGCAGGCCCGTACCTGGTCACTACGTGCGGCATGCTCACGATGGGCATGGCGGAGGGGATCGTCCTCGGCTGCGCGTCGTCGGCCGCAAAGCATCTCGTCCAGCAGCGCCTCCTCGCGGGCGAGCATAGCTGAGATCTAGGTCGAGCCGAGATCGAGCCGAGATCTAGCCGAGATCTAGCCGAGATAGGGCCGAGATAGGGCCGAGATGGGGCCGAGTATTTGAGGGGTGGCCGTCCTCGAGACAGAGACGTTCCCCGTGGCCCCTCACCTGGAGCCTTCTCGGAGCCTTCTTCGGAGCCGTCTCGGAGCCTTCCGACAGGCGGCGGCGACTGGGTGGTCCAGGCGGCGGAGAGCCGCCTAAAGGACCCGCCCCCCTCGCCCGACACGCGAAAGGAGGCTTGACGTCTCCCGACTGGGCCGGAGGCCAGGCCCGCGCGCGCTGTCAGCTTTGGGCCGCCCAGTCAGCGCCTTGTGACCTGCCCGCCGCCCCGGCAGCTTCCCGCTCCCTGCCCCCCACCTCCGCCCACCTCCGCCAGCCAGGGGTGGGTGGGGACGTTCGGGAGAGAGCACCGCGCGTCTGCTGAGCCGCTCGTGGACGCGCGCGTAGTTTAGGGGCACACCATCGCCGCAGTCCCCCCCCCCCTCCCCCCCCTGTGTACTATTGAGCTTGTCGTCGCGAGGGCGCCCCTGAGGCGCCCCGCTCGCAAGACGTCCCATCCATGTGCCTAGAAGCGAGGGGGGATTTTTGCAGGAGCGTGCGTCCGCGTGATGGTGTGCACCTGTCTAGTATAGATTTCTTTATTTCCAATGACCGTGGTGTGTTCCGACTTCCGTGCGCACTGCGCTCCGACGACGCGACGAGGCGCGACGTCCGAAAGAAAACACAAAAAAAACACAAAACTCGAGCGAACACGAACGACGAATTATATTGAATTGATCTTGATGTTGAACGTACGACGAATTGTAGCCCGGGGTCGAACACCTGGGTCACGATTACCGATTTTGGCACAAGAGACAAGTGAATACGGGCCTTACGGGCGCTTTTTGACGATGAAATAAGAATCTACAGCCCGAGCAGGGAAACACATAGACACCCACATGGTTGACCAACCCTTAGTGTGTGAGGGTCAGTGTTCACATTCACACCCCACTGCAGTTTGTTGTAGAGATTTCACGTTGTAGAGGGTAGAGCGCCTCTACATCGGTCATCGCTCTTGCACATCGGACTCACATCGTCCCGCGGCGGATGTAGAGCTCTACAGCTCTACAGCGCTCCAGAGCGCTCTACATCTCTACAGCTAGCTCTACAGCTCTACAGCGCTCTGCACTCTACATCCTCTACAGTCTACACCCTCCCTCAGGGTTCGCGGATCTCGACATATTCACGTTTCTCGACGTTTTGAGAAAGAATCTGGGTGGAGGCGGGAATGGCTGGGGCGTGGGGGGGTCCACCCCCTACCCCCTTACCCCTGCGGCGGCAGAGCCGCCTGCCCAAAACCCTCCCCTCACCCCAAAAGTTGGAACCCTGGACGCGCGAGGCGCCGGTGTGTTGCAATATGAACTCAGCGGCTGAGGATGCCAAAGAGCAGGGCAACGCATGCATGGCGTCGGCCGACTATGTCGGCGCCATGACATCCTACACGAGGGCCCTCTCATTTGCGCCCAAGGAGGCTTCGCTCTTCTCGAACCGCTCGTTTGCCTTCCTCAAGCTCAGCCTGCCTGCGCGTGCGCTCGCCGACGCCGAGGAGGCCATCCGGCGGAGGCCCGAGTGGCCCAAGGGTCATTTTCGCAAGGCCGAGGCTCTTCGCGCCGCCGGTTTGCACGAGGATGCGCTCGAGTATTACGCACGCGGCGCCGAGCTTGACCCTTCGGACGAGCATTTGCGTAGCCAGTGCGACGCGTCGCGGTTGCGCGCCTCGGCCCAGCAGCGACAGGAGCGGCTGCTGGTTGCAGCCGCCACCGGCGCCGGACTACTCTTCTTTGCGCTGCTGGCCTTGACCGATGGCGGGGCGGGCCACGCCAAGCTGGTCGGCGTGGCCGGACTCGGGGCGGCGCTTGGTGCGCTGGCAGGGGTGGGCGCGACCGCGCTTCGTGGGCACGGCCGGCGCGGCGCGGTCCTGCCGCCGCTCGAGACCAACGACGCGTTCGTCGCCCTGCAGACGGGCGCCGGCGGGGACGCGGCGGGCCGAGGCGCGCCGCAGGCGGCGGGCTTGCAAACGGACGCGAGGGCGGCGGCTGTGGCTGCAGACGGCGCGGCGGGCGGGGCGCCCTCCTCCGGCGGTACGGGTGGAGCAAAGGGCGCGAGGCATCGCTCGGCGAAGAACGGAAGGGCGGCGGCGTTGCGTGCAATGGGGAGGTCATGACGAGTGTCCCGCACTAGTGTCCCCGCGTTCAGATCTGCTCGCGGCGGCCCTCCGGAGTCGGCGCCTCCTCGCGACCCACGTGCGTCCCGCTCGTATTCCAGAGGCGGGGCCATCTCGACCCAAAAGTCTCAGGACATGCCACAGCGCTGGCAGCGGTCGTAGGACGTAGCTCGTAGTTAAAGAGCAACCTAGCACAAGCCGCGGAGGTCCGAGGTGTGTGTGGAGCGGGGAAAACGCACATTGGAAAGCGTTACTGTTTTTTTCCGAGACCGAAGACCGCCCGCTGCGGCTCACAGTGCACGGGTGTCGGGTGCAGCTGCCAGCTCTGACCTCTGTGCCGCGCAGGCCCAGGCGACAGGCGCTCGTCTCGGTCGTCTGCTCGTCTCGCGTCAGAGCACAGCGAGGTCACCACATACGCGGCGCGACACGCGTGCCACGAAATCAAAAAAAGGGCGGAGGCAGCGCCAAGCGAGCGCGGGCTATGCCCAGCTATGAACTACCGCGTACCGGCTCGGCCGTCTCCGCGCGTCAGGCACGCGCCCTCACACTACGCGACACCCTTAGAGCCGCCCAAAGCAAACCGCTCGAACCGTTCCCGGATGGCCGCGCGCATTCTATCGCGCTCCTCCATCAGCTGCCCCTTTTGCCGCGCCAGCGCGCTAAACTCGCGCTGCTCCGACTCTGTGAGCTCGAGGCTCGCTGCGTCAACCGGATGCAACGCCAACGCGCGCGCCGCGTCGAGCTCTGCGCCGCCACGTCCCGGCGCCGCCGCCTCGCGCTCCGTAGCTCGCCCGTCGCCCCCTCCCCCGCCCGCAACGCCGCAGCCGTTGGCGGGCGGTGGATGCGCACCGCCTCCGGTCGCGTCGGCAGCGCCGCCGCCGCCGGGCGCGCTCTCGCCGCCGCCGCCGAGGGCGACGGCGGCGGCGTTGGACCACCCCATCTTGGAGAGGAGGGCGAGCTCCTGCTGCTCGTCCCATGTCACCGCCTGCTCCTCCGCCTCCGCCTCCCTCCGATGCTTCTGCCGCTCCTTCTTCAGCTTCCGCTTGGACGCCTTGCCCGCGTCGTGCTGTGCGGGGGGTGGCCGCGGCGCGAGGCGTCAAGAGGAGGAGTGTGGATGTACCATGCTATGAGGCGTCGAGAGGAGGAGGCTGCCGAGGAGCTGATGGGACAGCACCAGCGTCCGGCACGCGCAGCGGCAAGGCCTCGCGCGGGTGTGACCCGGACGCCCCCGCGCGCCGTCCCGGGCGTCTCTGTGGCGGGTGGCGGGTATGCAGGCGAGTCTCGGGAGGGCTTTTGGAGCCGTCACCTCAATGCCCTCGAGGAGCGACTCGGCGCACTGCGCCGCGTGCCGCTCGAGTGTCTGCGCCTGGAAGTGCGAGAGCACCAGCCGCACCAGCAGTTGCTGGTTCTGCTCCTCCTCCAGCGAGGTCTGGTAGCTCGTCAGCACCTTCAGACGCAGGGACGGGGACAGTGTGACGGGCACAGTGTGACGGGCACAGTGTGACGGGCAGCCGAGGCGGGCGCGTGCGTGGAGAGGGGTCTGGGTGGCGCCAACGCCCTCGTGAGCTGCGTCGCCACGCCGCCCCTCGCGTGCCCCCGCGCGCCGCGTGCACGCCGCGCGCGCGTCCGCTGTCCCCGCCACGAGGGGCGCAGGGGGAGCGGACCTTGCGCAGCAGCAGCCGGCCGACTACGCAGAGGAGCTCGCTCAGGCCGGCCTGTCGCGTCGGCGCGTGCCGCCCCTTGGAGGAGGACTCGGCCTCCTCCGCCAGCGTGTCCTCGTAGTGGTAGAGGATGGTCGGCAGCGCCGACGAGTGCACGCAGATGGTCCTGCGCGCAGGGTTCGCCCAGGGGGGGTGGGGGATATCGTCCGTCTGCGCGCGTGCGCTGCGCGCGGCGCAAGCGCACCCCTCCGTGGAGCGCTCAATGTCAAAGTAAGCCTGCAGGCTGGAGAGCTCCGCCTCCTGCTCCGCCTCGGTGCCCACCGGCGGCAGCTCCTTCTTTGTCAGCCGGTCGTACGCCCACATCACATTGCTGCGGCAGTCCTTGCAGAGGTGGTGCTTGTCGGTGCAGTGCTGCCAGAGCTTGTCGTGGAGCTCGCCGGCGCCGACCGCGCAGATGGTGGCCTTCTGTGCGGCGGAGAGCTCCGCCCACATGTCCTCCCACAGGTCGGCTTGGTTGAAGATGTGCCGGCTGTTTGTGTGCATCGGGCAGCGCTTGTCGCGCTTCAGCGGCTGGCAATTCTTCAGCCACTCCTGCAGCGGAAACTTGGCGCAGGCGGCCTCGAGCGCGGCGGGAGAGGCGAGGTCCTCGTTCAGCACGTAGCCGGTCTCGTCCTCGCGGTCCACGAAGGAATCGAGCAGCACCAGCTCTGCGAGCGGCCTCTCGGTCATGAGCCGCAGCGCGCTGCAGCAGGCGCTGCAGGTCGTCTCGCGCTGCAGCCGGCGCAGGATCTCCTCCTTGGGGCAGGAGATGCAGGTGCTGCACACGAGTTTCGTCTCTGAGCTCATGCGGCCGGGGCGGTGGAGGAGGAAGAGCCGTTCGGCAGCAGCGAAGAGCGCGTTACGCTGTGAATACAGGCAGGAGAGAAAAGAAGAATTTTATGGGAAGAAGAAGAAGACCAAGCGCCTCCCCGACGGACTTTCCTTGGGTGCGATGCGTAGATCGCCTCCAGTCCCTCCTCCAGCGGCCTCGCCGCTGAGCCCCAGCGACTTCATCGACGCGCGCACCGCCCTGCTCGCCGTCGTCTGCTCGCTTCTCGTGCTCCACCCGCCTCGGATCAGCCGCTCGCTCGTCGGGAGCGCGCTCGGCGTGGGCGCGCTTTGGGCGTGGGCCGCATCGCTCGGTGTGGAGGCGGACGCGGCCGCGGTGGCGGCGACGCTGCTCGGCGTGCGCGCGGCCTACCGCCTCTACCAGATCGTGCTGACCATGCTCGCCACCTTCCCGCTCCAGCTCACCTTTCCGTTTGTCGTCGACCTCATCCCGCGCTTCTCGATCAGCAAGCGCTCCTTCTTCAACGCGGACGGCGCCTCGGCCGAGGTGGCGCGGAAGCGCGAGGCCGCGCTCGAGGCGCTCCAGGAGCGCTGGCGCGTCAAGTACAAGCAGTGCCTCGTCTTTGGCTCCGACCTCAAGAATCTCATCTCCGACGTGCGCCAGACTGCCTGCGCCACCGCGCCGCCTCCCTCCGCACCGCCAGCTCCTCCACCACCGCGCCGCCACACGCACGCACCCTCCCTCCGCCTCTCTGCCGCCCGGCGCCCGCCGCTGCCCGCCGCTCCCCACCCACTCCCCGCCGTTCGGGCGACGGCGCACCGTTCTTCCGCGGCTGCAGCCCCGCTCCGCGAAAGAGCGGCTGCCGCGCCTCTACCCACTCCGCGGTGGGGACTCGGGCGGCGCAGGTGCGCTTCACGTCGGGCCGGTGCTTCCCGCCCTTCAACAATGTGGTCAACGAGTACCTCGACCCGTCCATGGCCCTCGCACGCACCGAAGGCACGCCCACGCCCACACCGCTCCCGCACGCGCGCCGGCACTCGTCGCGCCGCGGCGCTCCCGTCTCAGGGCGTGTTCACCCCCCCCCCCCCCTTCCTTCCTCACCGCACCTCAGGCCCCACCGTCGTCGACATCGACGGCAACTCCTCTCTCGACGTCTCTGGCTCGTACGGCGTCAACGTCTGCGGGTACGAGGCGACACGTTCCGGGACACGTCCGGACATGTCCGGGACATGTCCCGTAGGCGTCAACGTCTGCGGGTACGAGGCGTACAAGCGCTTCATCACCGCCGGCTGGGCGGCGGCCAAGGACAAGGGCCTCTACCTGGGTGCCGCTGCGTCCTAGGCGACGGTGGCGGAGGGGGGGAGGGGGCGGTCTCGTGACGCTTTTGAGGCGGGTCCCGATAGGCTCGCTCGACGAGACGACCCTCGCAAACATCAAGATGATCCAGCAGATCTCCGGCCTGCCAGAGGCGCCTCCTCGGCACGGGCCGGGCACCCTCCCGCCACGCGAGCGGCGTTTCACAGCTCCACGGTGTGAACAGGTGTCCTTCCACATGTCGGGCACCGAGGCGGTCATGGCGGCCGTCCGCTGCGCGCGTTTCAACCAGCGCAAGCCGCTGGTCGTCAGCTTCGGGGGCGCGTACCACGGCTGGTGGGACGGGATGCAGCCGACCGCGGGCAACGAGCGCACTCCCGAGGACGTGCTCTGCCTCAAGGACATGAACGCGCTCTCGCTGGCGGTGACCCGGGCTCGAGGGAGCGAGATCGCCGCACCAGCGAAAACCGAAAGACCGGGGGGGCGCCCATTTCTTCTGTAGGTGATCCGGGCTCGCGGGAGCGAGATCGCCGCGGTGCTCCTCAACCCGCTCGACGGGCACGTCCGGGACACGTCCGGGACATGTCCGAGACGTGTCCTAGGTGCTCGTCAACCCGCTCCAGTGCTTCCACCTCAACTCGTCGCCGCCCTCCGATCTGGCACTGCGGTCAAACAGCCGCAACTCTACGACTGGTGATATGTGGATACGGCTCGATGTTGCGTGTCGTGTAGGTGTTGCAGTCAAACAACCGCAAGGTCGGGCCGACGCCGGGGTACAGGGAGTGGCTCCACAAGCTCCGCAAGACGTGCACCGACGCCGGCGTGCTGCTCATCTTCGACGAGGCGCAATCTCCCCACCTCTCCCCCACCTCTCCCCACCTCTCCCCACCTCTCCCCATCTCGCCTCATCTCTCCCCATCTCTCCCCATCTCTCCCCACCTCTCCCCATCTCTCCCCATCTCTCCCCACCTCTCCCCATCTCTCCCCATCTTCGACGAGGTGCCGCTAATGAACGAGCGAGTGAACGGATGACCGAATCAGTCAAGCAGTTCCTCCTCTTTTGACCAGGTGTACACCGGCTTCCGCGTCGCGCCGCGCGGCGCGCAGCAGGCGCACAGGGGCTGTGCGACGCCGGCCTGGCCGTGTCCTGGACATGTCCACGACGTGTCCCGCGAGGGTCCCCGTAGGCGTACGGCGTGCAGGCCGACTTGGTCGTGTACGGCAAGACGCTCGGCGGCGGGCTGCCCGTCGGCGTGCTCTGCGGCGGCAAGGAGGCGATGACGCGCTCCGACCCGAAGAAGGCTGCGCGCGTGGCGTACGTGATCGGCATCGCTGGCCACGTCGGCGGTGACCGCACGGCAAGCAATGCATGCTAAATGCACGGATGGGTCCGTTAGGCACGTTCGCGGGCCACCCGGCGGTGATGGGGTCGATGAACGCGTTCCTCACCTGGCACTCCCGCCCAGAGACGCCGGCCGAGTGCGACGAGATGCGCCGCGTGGCCGCCCGACGCATTTCTTTTCTCGACGTATTTCTTTTTCCCTCTCTAGGTACGACGAGATGCACCGCCGCATCGACGCGTTCGTGGGCGAGGCGAACGGCGCCTTCAAGAAGCGCGGCTACCCGCTCGAGCTCTCGTCGTGGTTCTCTGTCTGGTCGATGATGTTTACGACGCCGGGCCGGTACCACTGGATGCTGCAGTACTACATGCGCGACGCGGGCGTCGCGCTGTCGTGGGTTGGCACCGGCCGCTGCCTCTTCTCGCTCGACTGGACCGACGAGAACTACGCCGAGCTGCTGCGCAGGATGCTCGTCGCCTGCGAGCAGATGCAGGCGGGAGGCTGGTGGGAGGCGCCGCGCGTCAACGTCAAGAAGGCGGTCAGCCTCGAGTTCGCCGCCGCCATCGGCAAGTCCCTCGTCGGGCTCGCCTAGTCTCGACGCCTAGTCGGAGCCCGCCTGGCGCCGTCGGCCGGGCAAGGGGAGCGGGGGGGGGGGGGGGGGGGCACTCTCGCCTGGGAGTGGCTTTCCGCGGCCGCCGGCGCAGAGGGCGGCTGTGGCCGGCGGGGAGGGGGGGCGGGGGGGCACGTATTGGGGAGGGCTTTGGCGACGCACGCTGCTGGAGGACGACGCAGGCCTTCTAGTGGCACGCGGTGCTCTCGCCGGAGCAGCCACGCACACGGCAGCTACGAACGCAGAGCGGTTTGGGCGCCTGCGGGCGTGAACTCGCGAGAGGCGAGTCTGTCAGGCCCTGAGACTCTCTTCAGGACACGCTGCTCTCTGCTCTGACTCGCATCTCGCGGACCGAGCACATACATTGCACGTCGCGTCTCAGACTCAGAGCGCGCTATCCGCTTACTTTGCTTTATTCGTTCGACACGGGGTACGGGCGGGGTATTTCTTTTTTGAGCGTATGTCCCTCGTATGTCGGCCCCTGCCGCACCGCACGCGACCCCCGAGCTCCGTGACCGTGTGCGTGTCCCGTGACCCGCTGAGAGCGGCTGAGGGCTGACGAGATGAGAGACAGACACAGAGCGCACACTGCTGCAGAGGCACACAGACAGAGAGCTGAGAGGTCACTCACTGGTGAGAGGAGAGGTCCAATGGAGGTCATGGCTCATGCCACTCATGAGTCTTGTCGGCACGGTGTGTGTGCGAGTATATGGGCCAAGAATCGTTCTGAGTTGAAAAATGCATCTGAGTTTATTTGCAACTCAAGCGCCCTTAGCATCTCAAATTGCGGGTTCCCCGCCCCATCTGCATCTCTGCACTCTGGGATATTACAGCATCCCCCCCGTAAAACGGTGAGGGGCACGGGCACCCGTCTCCGCCGTAGTCTCGTTGATCTTCAGCTCGTAAATGCACTTGACTTGGAGGCAGCCACGGCGCGGACGGCAAGGAGCACGCCCGGCTCGCGGTCTGTGTTGCGCGCCGCTGCCTCGAACTCGGCAGCCTCCATCGCGGCCGGGCGCGCGTTTGCCATGGCGACTCCGATGTCGCCGCTCTCAGCGGCGGCGAGCAGCATCGACACATCATTTCCCGAATCGCCGATGGCTAGGTATCGCGAGAGACCGAGCGCCTCGCACAGTCGCGCCGCCGCACGTCCCTTGGTCGCATCGGGGTGGGTGGCAACCAGGTCGGTCGGCAGGTTTCGGCCCACGGCGCACGTGCCGCTGAAGGCGCTGCGCACTCGTGCCTCGATCCTATCGAGCTCCTGCTCCCGGCCAACGAGGTGGATGAGCTGCGCCTTGGAGGGAACGCCCTGCTTGGGACGAGGGTCGCCATAGTCGTCGTGCAGGTGCAACGCCATCGGCGCGTCGAGCGACGGCGTCCAAAAGTCGTCAATGTCGTTGTAGAGCACGCAGATGCCCTCCTCGCGCGCAAGCTCGCCCAGCGATCCGAGCAGCTCGCTGGGAAGGTCGAGCGCGTACAGCGGGGCGCCTCCGATGCCGCGCACGACCGCGCCATTCGAGTAGATGCCGGGCCGCGACGAGAGATCGAGACCTGAGGCGTCGCTGGCCGACTGCGGGCACCGGCCGGTTGCAAAGCAGAAGGCGAGACCGCTGGCCGCAGCCTCAGAAATGGCAGCGGTGCCGCCGGGCGAGGGCGAGTGGTCGTCGCCGAGCCAGGTGCCGTCCATGTCGGAGAGAACGAGCTCGACGGCAGCTAGGCGTACAGCCGCGCAGGTGCTAAGGGGCTGCGGCATGTTGAGACTCGCCGGCAAGTGTAGCCGCCCAATGATGCGCGTAGGGTGGCCCTACGCGCGTCGGGGACGCGCGAGCGAGGGGGCGAGTTAGTTTTATGTTCGTTTTCTCCACGACACCACGACACCACGCAGTCGCCCAGGGGCAGGACGCACACGCACCACACACACACACACACACAGAGAGAGAGAGAGAGAGAAGACCACATGTCAATTTGCCCCAGCGTCGGACCTCGGAGGACGCCACCGCCTTACAAGCCCACCTGGGCGACTCACTTTCTTTCGACCTTCCACCCGCCCCCACGGCGACGATCGACAACGAGGCTCCACATCGCGATCCACATCAGACGATATGGGAAACAACTTTTCGACCGAGAATCATTCAATCCCCATGAATCTAGTATCTACCGGGCGAGGGCGAGCGAAGCGTGTCCATCCACCATCGATGAGTGTGGTGATATCCTGATTGTTATATGACAAACAGCCGACCTGTGCCCGTGAGAGCACGTACTCAACAGACACAACTATACTGAATTTACGCTGAGGGCGCAGCGTCCAAAATCAGGGCGCTGCCAGAGCGGAGACCCTCTCCGGGGCACCTCTGGTCACCTGTCTTCTTCTGCGGCGTGTAAATATACCAATCCGCTGTCTCGTGGGCATGCGCCCAACAACGCGTGTCGGACTCAGCCGAGAAGGAGAGACGGCCCATCCGGCGACGAAGGGCACTCCGCCTGACAAACACAAGCACGGACGGTCAGTCGATCGATCGCAGGGGGCGCATGTGCATGTGAAAAGATGTGATCGTGCTCACCGCGAATCGAATGGTGATGCCGCGGTCGACTGCACCATCATGTACACACTTTTGGGTGCAGTCCGAGGAGTACGGAGGCATGATGTGGTCGAATCCGCAGTCACGCCACCGCACGGCCGCGCTCCGCTTATGCTCCCACGCGCAGTTGATGTTGCTGGCGCACCGCTCGCAAGAGGTATAGCCCTCACACTGGCGGACCTCCCGATCGTACTGCCATTGCGATGCATCAAACTGGCGTCTGTCGCCCTGCTCGATGCCGGCGACCGTGTCTACGGTTGAGGCGATGCGCTGGCCGAATTCCTCTCTCACCGCCGCCGCCTCCGTGACGAAGCGCTCTGTCACCGTTTTAGCCTCCGTGACGACGGACTCCTTTGTTGAGTACCATCCGAGATCCACCGCACTGTCATTCTGTCGAACCGTGGCTGATGCCGTGGCGAGTAGTCCTAGCCACAGAGTCATGCTTGTCGTCTCGTGGTTGCGGAAGGAGCTGTCAGGGGGGGGGGGGTCGCGAAGCAGGTTTTTCTCCTTTAAACGCGAGAGTACTCGAGTAGATAGAAAGAGGCGAGTCCGCTCACACCGAACGAAGGGTCTCAAACAACGCCTCCGGCTGCGTGTAATAGTGAGTGATCAAGCAAACCACAACGGAAAGAGCACTCCGCCTCAGCGATCAGCGGGCTCATACTGGCACCCCACCTACCTCGCTCTTCTGATTAAGGCGACTCTTTCTTCATTCTTTCCTGAACTCACACAAAAGCGCCTGCCGGCCGGGGTTGCCGGCCCCCGTGGCTCCTTTCCCGAGATCACCAGCACGAGCGCGCTTCGAGGCTGTAACCGTTCCAAACTCCTTCATCGCCAGCACGCTCGCACGTACCTTTCCGCCTCGCAATGTCCACTCGCGCTGCCCTCCTGTCCGCCGCCGCGTCGCTCGTCTCCGCGGCGCCGCTCCCGATCGACGACCGCCTCGTCCCACAGTGCACGCAGATCTCGCCGCTCCTCACCGGCCCGGGCACCACCGTCGGCACGTGCGGCCACCCATCGCTGCCTTGCCCGTCCGGCTCGGACATCGACTTCAAGCTGTGCAAGAACCGGTGCGTAACCATCGACCCGCTGAACGACGAGTCCGTGTCTGGCAACCTCGAGTACAACGAGCACACCGCCAAGTGCACCCTCGTCTACACCTCGCAGGAAGCCGAGGCTGACGGACGGCGGATGCTGCAGGGCGCCGGTGCCGGTGACCATGCCGTTTGCCAGAAACAAGTCGGGCCTTCATCGTACTGCCATGGGACCGTCTGCCATGGGTCGACCGTGCCGTGCGGCGGCGGTGGCGGCCCATCGCCGCCATCGGGCACAGCCAGCGGCACGCTGTGGCTCTTCCCGAAGGCCGAGGGCTACACGACTGAGGACCTAGCCTCTGCCGCCGATGGCTTCTCCTCCGTCGCTTGTCTCGCCCTGAGCAACAAGGACTGCTCCGCCGTCACCTCGCAAGCCGCCATTGATCAATGGAAAAGCTGCGAACAGTCCTTTGGCGCCAAGTCGCAGCGCTGGCTTCTGGTCAACAACGACTGCGCCCGCAAATGGTCGAATGTTGAAGCTGGTGTTGCCGCGCTCACGGGTCTGGCCAACAGCGCAGGCGGTGGCGTCGTCGGCCTCGCGTACAACCCGGAGGGCGGCGACAAGCACATGATCCAGACCGCTATCGAGTCGATCCCGAACATGAAGCTGGCTTACTCGATGGGGCCAAGCCCTAGCGCCGGCTGCCCGGCGGCACCTCAGTGCAGCCCAACATCCAGGTGGACTCTCCTTGGGCAGATGTACACACTCGGTGCTGATGGTTTGTGCCGCTGCTTCCAGAGATCGACGGCGGGAGAGAAGGCCGAATGTCTCGCATCTTGGGAGAAGGAAAAGTACGGTCCGTTCGCTGCCAACTCCGTCGGGATGTTTTGCGTCAAGACGGCAAACACCGACCTGGGCGAGTGCAACGAGACGCGGCAGTGCGGCGCCATCGAAGGCCAAGGCCCACACATCGAGGAGTTCTTCGCACCGAATGCACTGAAGAGTGTGATGCCGGTGCTCAAGGGGACGTCGACCTCTCAGGACGTCGCGCTGTACCTGCCGCAGTACTGATGAAGGGTCAGGCAGGCCGCCTGCCGGCTCGGGCTGCCCCGCTGGCCAGCCCCCAATCTGCATGTGTGTCCACTAGCCTCTCTGCCCGCTACATTAGTCACTGTCCAATACTGCGGTCGTTTGAGGGGGGGCGAGGGGGGGGGGGGTCGGTGGCCTTGGTTGGCAGTTTGTCAATTGCTCTGAAAGGGAAGTTTTTCTCGGCCTTCCGGTGTATTCTCTTTTTGCTTGGCCAGCACTCATGCTGAAATTCTGCAAAATCCTGACCGGCCCCTGCCCTGCGCCTACCTACCGACCTACCTACCCTACTTATGGGAAACTAAAAATATATATCACCGGTTCGGTGAAGGAGGGGTGCTATACCAACTAAAATGATGGTTGGTGGTACTCTCCTGCAACCACAGTCCTTCCTGTGACATGGCAGGCCACTCTCAGGCCCTACAAACAACCATCAGTTCAGAGAGAGCTTCAGTTCACCCACTTGAGGTTGACATCGTGATTTGCCCCGCTTTTTCTGCTGTGTGAAAATTCCGGCGTGAAGAGAGGGGGAAACCCGAGCGGGAGGGCCCAGACCTACCATCCTCCGTCTGCATTAGAGTCAAAAAAGAAAACACTGGCCAAAGTCGGAAATTTCTTCGGCCTCGCCCGACCACAGCCTCTCTCGACGACCAAAATTACTCGCCGGCCTATCGATGGGCAGCAGCCCATCGGCTCCACTCGAGCTCAGCGACGGGACATTGGTGGGCGATGCGTCGGACGCAGGAAAGGAGCGGCACGGCACAGTGCTAGCGTCGGCTTCCGCCGCAGCCATACATACAGCGAATGCACCACATCTTAGGCGTTCGCCGCAGCCATCCAGCGAATGCACCACATCTTTCGGAGTGATGTGCAGTTAGATGCTCGCTGCGAAAAACCGCTGTGAGATGAGCGAGCTTGACAGTCCCACACCCTCGCGCCGTTGCCGTCTCCCACACTAGCTTCGGGCGGGTGCAGACTTAGGTCGCCCACTACAGGTTGTGACGACGAGTTCTGTGCGGTGAGCGACGCAATCAACGCGCACGGGAGAGATAGTGAGCCGTTCAAGGCCGCAGCAGAGCGGCTTAAGGCGTGTCAAGGCCGCCGCGCGCGCCAGATGGCTGCCATCGAGGGCAGGTGCGGCCCTGCGCAAGAGGCATTTCGTCGCTGTGTGCAGGACACCAACGAGAAAAGGGGGCCGGGCAAGGAGCACGAATGTCTGCCTGTCCTGCACAGCTTCTTGGACTGTGCCGACATCGCTCTTGGTGAGGGTGAGGTGTAAAGGTGTAAATGGGGAAGGATTGCAATAAACTTCTGCACACACCACACGAAGTGGTGGGGCAAGAGGTGGCAAAACTCGCATCTCCAGACTCCGGTCTCCGCACCCAGACGACAGGAAGGAGCGGCCCCAACGGGGGAAATTTTTATTCGGATGATTTTCAACGGGGGGCAGGCCCACCCAGTGTGCCCCGTGCCCCGGGGGGGGGAGTTCGAATTAAAAGTACAAACTGGCCCCCCCGGGCCCCCCCCCCCCCCCCCCCGAGTTTTGCACGGCCTTAGTTTTGCTCGGCCCTATTCGTGCGTCCACGTCAGAGAGGTTTCCAATCGATCGCCCTGGCCGACTTGGCCGGTTGCACAGACCATCGATGCCAGGCCGACTGGCGAGGGAGCTGCTGGCAGTCGTGCGGCTTGGCCTCCCAAGCATGGTCACGCAGTTGAGCGAGTGGGCACGGGAGATAGATGCACAGTCTGTCCGCGCCGGCCGCCACACGCATCCCGCCAGCACAGTGCTGCGTGCGCTGGGCTCAAGCTCTTGCCCTCTATTTGCCCGCAACATTCTCTCTCCTCTCCGCAGGCGCCTGTGCTGGTGATGATGGGCCGGGTGGGAAGCTTGAGCCCAGCACACGTGGCAGGCGCCGGGATGGGGCAGATGTACACCAACTTGACTGGACTCGCGCTCATTTATGCGCTGGGCTTTGGCTGCCAAGGTCTCTTCTCACAGGCCTTCGGCGCAAAGGACTACGACAGGCTCAGCCTCCTCCTCAAGCGGCTGCTGCTCCTGCGGCTGGTCTGCGCGCTAGCTGTCACGCTGCCACTCTGGCTGGGCGCCGGCCGCCTCCTCCTCCTCGCGGGAATGCCTCGCGACGTGGTTCGACTCACGCAGACGTTCGTCCTGTGGCGGCTGCCGGCGCTGCCGTGCCTCATCCTGCGCAACGACCTGACCAACTTCCTGCTCGCCCAGCGAGTCACGCTGCGCCCGACGGCCATCAACACCACTGTCAACTTCGCCGTGCTCCTCGCCCTGCCGCTCTGCATGGACAGCCTCGGCCTCGGCTTCGCCGGCGCCGCTCTGGCCTTCACGCTGAAAGACATGGCGCAGGGCAGCCTCCTACTCGCCCTCGGCTCCCGCTGGGTGCACGCTGGCGCTTGGCCGACTTGGAGGAGCGGGTGGCGAGCGGCGGCGAGCGGGTGGCTCGAGCTCGCGGCGCTGGGCGTGCCGTCGGCGGTGATGATGTGGGGCGAGTGGTTCGCGTGGGAATTCAACCTCTTTCTTGCGGGGGCGCTGTGCGAGGGCGGGGCCGCCTGCCCCGCGATCGAGGCATACCCAATCCTGTCGAACACAATGGTGCTGGGCTTCATGGTCCAGTTCGGGTTTGCAATGGCGGCGGGCACGCGCACGGGCAATGCGTTTGGCGCGGGGCGCGGTGGGGACGCGCGCTTCACTGCCGGCGTGGCGCTCGCGCTGGTCACCTCCATCAGCGCCGCAGTCGCCGCCGTCCTCGTCGCGATGCGGCACCAATGGGCAGGCTGGTTCCTAGCGGGCGACCCTGCGGGCGACGTCTCGCGGCTGGTCGCCGAGAGCTTGCCTTGGGTGGCCGCGTACATCGTCGGAGACACGCTGGGCCCCGGTTGGGCGCACACCTTGCTGTGGAGCCTTGGCACCCCACTCGTCAAGCCCGCCGCCCTCGTCGTTTTCGCCTTTTGGGTGGTGGGTGTGCCGCTTGGCTGCATCCTTGCCTTCCAGCGCGGCCTCGGACTGCTCGGGCTGTGGATCGGGCTCGCCACCGGCATGTGGGTACATGGGGGTGGGCTCGTGGCATACATTTACTGCTGCGGGGGCGTGACGTGGAGCCGCGTGGGACCCGCTACCTCGGTGCTGGAGCCGCCCCTCGAGGGAGTGGAAGAGGGCGAGAGCTCAGCGGGGCCCACTCCGGCGGAGGGCAAGGACGCCGTTCTTCCGCGGGCGAGAGGACTGCCGGGCGGCGTCGAGACGGGGCTGACGACGGCGCCGGCGGGACTGGAGTGCTGAGCGGGAACCTTGCGCAGGCGGCTTCGAGCGTGGCCGGAGAGGCGAGGTCCTCGTTCAGCACGTAGCCGGTCTCGTCCTCGCGGTCCACGAAGGAATCGAGCAGCACCAGCTCTGCGAGCGGCCTCTCGGTCATGAGCCGCAGCGCGCTGCAGCAGGCGCTGCAGGTCGTCTCGTGCTGCAGCCGGCGCTGTGCGACCACGCTCTAGCACAAGCAGCGTTGCGGGCTCGCCAACGGACCGAGCCGCAGCCCTTCAGCCTTCCATGAGGAAGCCCTGCATTTTCGAGCTAACCAGGAGCCGACGCCGCGCGCTGGCTAGGTCTGCGGAGCTTTTTGCGCCGCACCTTACCTCTGGGTCTGTGGCGGGTTCGCGCAGGCGATGCGGTGCCAGCACACCTGTTTCTTTTTTGAGAGACCTCCCTTCGTTTTGTAAGGCAAAAGAAAGAAAGAAACCAGTCAACCCAAGGGAGAGAGGGAGTATAGGCGAGAGCCGGGACGGCACGGACGCTGCCGCCACCCCGCACCACACAGTGGATGTCGCCCACCCTTGGGCGTCTGCCTTGCCTGTCTCTCCTCGCAGTCTCTAGCCGAGAACGCAGAGCGCGAACGATAAGGTTGTTGCTCGCCTTCCCTCCCGGACAGACGTCGGGCTGGTGGTTCGACACCTTTCACGGTTCATGGGGTGTGAGGACTTGTGCGTTTATGTGAAGACTTGGGAGAGAGATTTTTGAAAACCAACAAGAAATATACGTTAGAGCATACAAGCACTAAAATAAAGAAATCATGCGTACTAGGTCTGGACTCATCCATCCATGTCCGAAGAACGAGCTGCTTACCTACGAGGTGATCTGCCCGGGCGTCGGTTACATCCAGTCTCGTGATGATCTTGGTGCAGCACGGGGTGAGGAGGAGCCATGTGACTCCTACGCCTATCGAGAGAGTTGGCGACTACACCCTAGTTCGCGCTGGGAGCAGCGGACGGAGAACTTCACTTGCGTCGGCAAGCTTGCGCGCTCGGAGTTCTCCAGGACGTCGTGCGACGTCAAGCCCCACCGCGTCGAAGCGTCAGCTGACTCACCTGCCAGAGCACTGTGTCACACCATCTCGGAGCACGGCTGGAGCCTGCACGACGCCCTTGGTGGACGTGGCCCGTCGCCGCCAGATGTGATGCACCGCTTCCAGTGTGAACTCTGCGGCGAGGCGTCGCTTCGGGACCAGGCCAAGAACGCCGAGCTGGAGGCCGAGTTGCGCGCGCAGGATTTGCAGCGCGAGCAGGAATGGAAGAAGACGAACGAGGTACAGCAGAAGCGCAAGCGCCTCGAGAAGGAGGAAGCGCAGAAGAGGAGGCTCGCGCTCCTATCATCGCCACCGCATGTGACCACCACTACCACATGCAGGAGCGCGCAGGCCCTCGGGGGCAGCGGCACACAGGCAGACGAAGACGTGCGGCGCTTCAACCTGCTCAAGATCGCAGAACTCAAGCGCGTCTGTGCGGTTAACCAGCTGCTGGTGTCCGGTTCGAAGCCACAGCTCGTCGAGCGTCTACTCGGTTGCAAGATGCATGGTCGATTGGGCTCCAGATGCCCACGCTGCGGGAACAGCAAGCTCGAGCTACTCTACGCACCCGACAGCGATGAGGAGCCGCACGCCGTCCAGTGCAAGCACATGAAGGGCAGGGGCCGGCCCTGCAGCTTCAGGAGGGAGTTCACAACGGCTACGAAGGCCAGCGTGCTTAGGGGATGGCTAGTTGACAGCGCCGACGGCGACCTGCACAGGGTGGGAATGGTGGTGCCGTAAAAGCCACCACCACGCGTGACTGTGCAGGGGTGGTGCGACTGAAGGACTGGCTGTGTGAGTGTGAGCGGTGACCGGTGAGGACTGAGGTCCCTGGTGCTTAGGTGGTGCGGACTGAGGTCGAGGATCAACAAATTCTCAATTAGTCGTACCAGCTCCTCGCCACCCACCACCGCCGGCGCGGACCGTGTCCGTGTTGCGGGTCTGTCGGTAAGTGGTAAGACGTGTTGTGCCGACTGTCACTTTGCTTCGTGCGATTTCGGGCCTGGGCTAGTGCTTTTGTGAGAAAACGCATGAGAGGATGAAGCTGTGTATGATTTTGACCGCGCAAGATAAAGGGTGGCTAAGGGCTCTGCCCGCAAGGCGCCCGCGTCGCAGACGCGGTACCATTGACAAATCTGCGATATACCCCCACACGAGCAAATAGCAAAATCCGAATACCGTGCACGAACTGCGTGATGTAAGCCTTCAGCTGGTGCATGCGTAAAGAGAGAGAAGAGAGAGAGTACGTGCGTAAACCAAGAACGTCCGCCAAATCCGTCCTTCGGCGCAACTTGAGGGAAAGCCCCTGATCGAGCCCAGCGTGCCCGCGGCCGCCTCCCGCGCAGCACCGCCGCTGGGGACGCCCCAGCGGATCGAGCTCATGCACCGGGCAAAGAAGGACGCTACAGAAGCGGTCGGAGAGGCAGCCGGCGTCTGCCGTCACAACGAGTCCCAGCGCTGGTTGGACATGCGCGTCGGCTCGCCCGAGGACTGCTGTCGCGACCCTCCCGTCGTGCCGCAGCCTCCGAAGAGCTCTGCAACCGAGGAGAGTGATGGTGCGCCTCCCCTCACTGCTGGCCTGGCTGCGCACCGCCCCACAAAGCACCCCCTCGAGCATCTCTACAAGTACAAGCACAAGGGCGACCTTCTCCAAGTCGTCAACGCGCCCGGAGCGGTCTCCACCTACTGCGGTCGAGGGTCGCAGATCCGGCTGACTGTCAACCTCTACGGCAAGCTGGGTCAGCAGTGGGGCCTTGTGAACAGCGCACTCGGGGAGGTGGTCGAGGTGATCTACCCGACAGCCGAGGCCGCCGCCGACGAACTCTGCGTCCCGCTCGTCGTGGCGCGCTTTCAAAACTACACGGGCCCCGCGTTCTGCGCCGCCCGACCCAAGCTCGTGCTGCTGCCTGCGGTGAGGGACTCGGTAGTTGTGACCCCCCTGGAGTGAGTGAGTGAGGACAGGAGAGAGAGAGAGCTGTGTGGTGTTGGTGTACGCAATAACGGGACAGGGTAGTCGTTCTCTCTAGCTCCCCTTCTAGCTCTTAGCATGAGCTGCGCCCTGTGTCCGACCCCTTTTGCGCAGCAACACCTTAAACTTTTCAGGCCCTCCCTCCAAATTCGGGTCGGAGCGTAGCGGAGTGGGCCCCGAGTTTGAAAAGGGCGAAGGACGCTTGCGTGCGTCCTAGCCTCCAACAACGCCTCCCCGGCGCAGAGGGGCCCCCGGAGGGATGCTCAACCGCTCCACGCCACGCCGCTTGCGGCGGTCCTCTTCCCAGCTAGGAGCTCAATATTTTTTTCACGGCTGCTCGCACCGGTGTATGCCAGCTCCAGCCAGCTCGACCACTCCCTGCCCCCGCTCCTGCCACTCCGCTCAACTTCTTCCTCATCGCTCTCCGCTGCCTCGTTCTGCGACGGCCGATCCCTTGCTCTGCCGCCGCCTGCCGATCCCTTGCTCAACAGGGAACACAGGAATGAGACCCGCTACCGCCTGCTCCCGGCAGTCAGCGCTGCGCGCCTGCCTTGCCGCCGCTGCCGCGGCCATCGGCTCGCCTCCCGCCACCGCCCGCAATCTGCCTCAGCCCACCGCCGCGAGCGGCGCTGCCCGCGGAACGGTAGAGGCTCTGCGGCCGATCGTTCGCTCGGCCGCGGCGGTCGCCGCGGCCGCGGCTGCGCCGTCCGACCTCGACGCGTGCGCCGCCGCGCTCGCCAGGCTGCCCGACAGCGAGACGCCCTTCAAGCGGCTGTTTGACGAGTACTCGGAGGGCGTGTCGTACAAGCAGACCTACCTGGACCAGAACGCGTTCCTCGTCTACTACACGCGCGGCTTCGACGGCGCCGGCCGGCCGTCGATCGAGGCGGAGAGCGCCGGCGAGGCGCTCCAAAAGGCGCAGTACGGAGCCCGCAACGACGCGTGGATCGCAGTCGACGACGCACGGCAGGAGGTCCAGTTCTTGCGCGCGCACCCGCCGGCGCGCCCGCACATGCACACGCTCGCGCCGGCTCGCGCCACACTGAGGAGCCTCTGCCTGCAGGCGGATGCGGACGAGTACTCTGAGCTGCGCGACGCGCTGCGGAGGGCGAGGGCCGCTTTCGATTCTTACCTCGCGCTGGCGCCGGCGGAGCAGGTGTCGGCGGCGCGCGAGGCGGAGGGGAGGGAGGGAGGGAGTAGATGAGTTCGATTTTTTATCACATCAGGCATATATTACGAGGTCCTACTCCTAGTATGGGTACATATATGCTGCGGTGGTGACGTAAAACAAAACGCGACCCAGTCATCTCAGTCATCTCTGACTCAGTCATCCGTCAGCGGCCCCCTGGCGGCACAGACCGTGCCAGAGAGCGCGCACAGCGCGGCGGCGGCCGCCATCTAACATCCTTTCCCGATGCGCTCTGTCGCCGCCAGTGAATCTGAATGATCTAGAATGGCAGCCGAGCACTGCCAGCCGAGCCGCTCGGGCGTGGCACCCCCAGAAGTCAAGAGAGCGGCCTGGCGACCGCTCCTCCAAGTACCACCTTCGCATCGCCCAATGCGATCCGCGCGCGAGCACCAGCGGCGGCACGAGGTCAGAGCTCAGAGGTGGGAGGGGTCAAAGACCATTGCCGCGCCCGACGCGGCCGCCTCTGTCGCCATTCTTTCCATGGCTCGGCGCACCTGGCGCAGCTCGCGCTCACGGTCCTCCCGCTCGACCACCTCGGGCACCACGAAGGTTCGCTAGCAGTCCACCAGCTCCGGCCCCTCGCCGCCCTCGAAGCGCGCCTCGTCCCACGCGATCAGGTAGCCCAGCCGCATCACCTCCACCGCTCGCTTGCGCGCCGCCTCCGGGAAGAGCTCGTGCGACTGCGGCGACCACTCCGCCGCCTTGAGGATGAGCCTGCCCACCTCCACCGCCGCCGCCTTAAGCTCGAGGTTGGACGGCCTGAGGGTAGGAGAGGGGAGGGGGGGCCTCGGGGGGGAGTCAGAGAGAGAGAGAGGGAGGAAAAGAGGGAGGGAGGGAGGGAGGGAGGAAGAGGGGGGGAGGGGGAGCGGGAGGGAGGGAGGGAGGCTGGGAGGGAGGGAGAGGGAGGGAGGGAGAGAGAGAGAGAGCCACCGCGCCTGAGCGCGAGCGTCTTGGCCTCGCCCGCTACCAGCACGCCGAAGCGGCCCGATGAAGCGTTCGCGGAGACGACGACGCCCGTCTTGCCGTTCAGCGAGGGCCGCGAGACGAGAGAGTGGATCGCGACGGTGGAACCGACCGCTGCAGCGGTCGGATCCGACTCGCTCCACAAGCAGAGGGCGCGAGCCCGCTCGAGGGCGGATGGCTCGCCGGCGAGCGGGTCCGCGCCGCCGCGCAGCAGCGCCCGCGCCCGTTCGACGGTGAGCGCCTGCGGACAATGATGGAGCGTGAGGAGGACAATGCCCTCACGCCGCGGCTGCCCTGCAAGTCTCGGGCACGCCTCGAGGTGCTGCAGTGGCAGCCAGGAGTCGACCAGCGCGCCGTTCTCGTATTGGTGGAGAAACTTTGGGCAGCGGCTGGCGGCCAGCCAAGCGGCCACGTCGGAGTGGCCGTTTTGGGTCGCCGCCTGCTCGGGTGTGCCGACCGGCGTCTGGCGAGAAGCACCGAAGGAAGAGACGATCTGGGCGCACTCGAGGCGGCCGTGCTGGCATGCCTTGCACAGAGGCGTGATGCCGTTCGCGGTGGCTTCGTTGACGTCGGCGCCGGAGTCGCAAAGCACGCGCACGCACTCGGGGTGGCCCTGCTGGCACGCCAAGAGCAGCGGCGTGTGGGCCAGGGGAAGGCCGACGGCTAGGTTGAGCACAGCGCCACCCTCGATTAGAAGCCTGGCAGACGTGTGGTGGCCGTGATAGCACGCGGCGCTCAATGGGGCGAGCCCGGACTTGGCCACAATGTTGACGTTGGCACCCGCCCCGATGCATACGCGCACGCAATCGGGGTGGCCGTTGGCGGCAGCCATCAACAGGGCAGAGAACCCATCGCAGTCCCGCAGCGTCTCGTCCACAGCTGCACCCGCCTGAAGCAGAGCCTCGGCGCACTCGATGTGGCCCCGCTGGCAGGCTATGAAGAACGCGGTCGTGCCTGCAAGGAACTCGTCCTTAGCGTTCCCGCAAGTTGGGGCCAAGCCCACGTCCGCCCCTGACGCGAGCAGCAACCGGAGGCAATCGGCGTGGCCGCTCGATGCTGCGTGCCACAGAGGTGCGCGCCCGCTCCCGTCCGCAGCGTCGAGGCGGTCGACTGCCGCTCTGGCTCCAAGGAGCAACTCGACGCACGGGGTTTGGCCGTCGAAGACAGCTTGTCCCAGCGGCGTAAAGCCATTGTTCGCTCGCTGCTCCACGTCGGCGCCAGCAGTCAGCAGAATGGTCACGAACTCCGGCATGCCAAAGTGACCAGCCAGATAAAGGGGGGAGTACCCGTCGGCGTCGGCGAGGTTGATGTCGGCGCCGGCGCCGAGGAGTTGCTTCAGAACCTCGACAGCGCGGGCCATTCTCCCTCTGGCGGCGGCGGCGGCGCCAGCCTTACTTTCGCCACCCTCTGCATGCAGGAAGCCCCATTGCTCCCACGCTCTGGGGGACTGCATCACCGCGGTAAGGAGCGCCGTATCGCCACCCTCGAGGATGAGATCAGGCGACGCGCCGTGCGAGAGGAGGATCTCGACGCAGCGAGGGGCGTTGAAGCGCGCGGCGTAGCAGAGGAGGGAATCGCCGCCGGGAAACGCAGAGACGGGACAAAAGTTGACGTTAACTGGCATCTCGTCCAGCGCCGCGGCGAGTGCGACGGCGTCATCATCATGGATTGCCGCGATCCCGGCTTCAATCAGGCGGCGCACACCATGTGCGATGCCCTTCTTGGCGAACAGGCGTCGAGATTGGCGCTGTACGAGTCGGTGTAGATTTCGACGGCCGAGGAGGGGGCGGCGGCATTCTCCTCGGTCTGCACATCCATTTATCTCGCCCCTCCGCTCGCCTGCCAGCTGCGTGTGCCGCAAGATCTCTCAGTCCAGCTGCTCATTCAATGTTGCTTCAGCATGGGCGAAAGCATGCAATTGCATTGAGCCCGAAGTTTTCTTTTTTACATACATCATTCAGAGAAGAACAAAACAAGAACACAACGCACTCTCTCACATGACAAGCGATCCCACGACAGCGATTGTGGGGACTACATGATCCGTACGTGAAGGGTGGAGGGGCCCGTCCGCGGAGCTTACCATGCGGAATCGACCCTTTCCAGTGCTCAAGTGCTCAACCAGGTGTGGGTATTGACCGCAGCGAATATGTTCACACCTTGAGCGGAGGCCAATTGATTCGCGATACTCTGGCAAAAAAGGGGTTGGCAACGGGCTTTTGCGGGGGCAAGCCTTCAGCTGGTGCCAAAACGTACCAAAACGTCCGTCCCGTCGACCAAATACGCGGTCGGTAGAAATGGCTTGCTTGCAAGAATGGGATGCCGACAGGCGTCAGGCGGCGCATGCCGAGAAGTCGCTTGCCGTGCGGGAGCTCGTGCGCCTCTCCCTGCGCGTGCAGTCCACGGGCGTCGTCGCGGAGCTTCATCTCGACACGGCACTGGTTGCTCCGAGCGGCAGCGGAGCTGATCACGAGCGACGAATTCGCCGGGGATGCCAGGCAACAGATGGGCGCGCAGATAATTGGCGTGGCGTCCTAAACAACGCGACCGACGAGCATGCTCAACTGCTGCGCGACGCTCTCTGCGACCCCGACTTTTGTATGCGCTTTGCCATTCGCCGCCGCATTGGCTCAGGGGGCACAGTCCGCTTGCAGTGGCTCTTCCGCACGAATAGCGTTGTTGGCCGCATGCGTCCTGGCATCGGGAGGGTCCGCCTAAGAGGAAGTACGTTCGTAAGAACTGATACATATACTTTTTGTGCGTGGAGCGTCTTCCCCTTTTGCGCAGCAACACCTTAAACTTTTAGGCCCTCCAAATTCGGGTCGGAGCGTAGCGGAGTGGGCCCCGAGTTTGAAAAGGGCGACGGACGCTTGCGTCCTAGCCTCCAACAACGCCTCCCCGGCGCAGAGGGGCCCCCGGAGGGATGCTCAACCGCTCCACGCCACGCCGCTCGCGGCGGTCCTATTCCCAGCTCCGCTGAGGGCGTGTCGCGTTATTCTTTCTCACCTATTCCTGTGTGTGCACCGATGCTCCTCGCTGCGCTCCCCGCGCTGGCTGCGTGCAGCGCGCTGCGTCCGAGCTTTCGCCAGCCCTCCGCGCCCACGCGGCGGCACGCGATGATATTCGCCAGCGAGGGCGACAAACTCGAAACGGAACGAGCCGCAGTCGAGGTGCGCTCCCGTTGCCACCCTGCCACTGTTGCCGTCACCCACATTGGCTGCAGCTCTCCGGCACTGCTCGCGGCTCTCCTCGACCCGCCTGCCTCGTGTGATTTGCAGGCGCTGCGGGCGAGGGTCGCAGAGCTCGAGCAGTCGGTGGCGCAGCAGCGCGAGGCGGTGGCGTCGGAGGCCGAGACGTCGAGGCGGCAGTCGGCCGAGGTGGCGGCGGAGGCGGAGGCGGAGGCGCACCCCGCGTCGGATGCCCATCCCGCGCCGTCCGCAGCGGCACCGGCGCCGGCGACGCCGGCGAGCGAGCGCGGCCTCGACCTCTCTGTCTCGGAAGGAGTGTTGGCGGAGCTGCGGGCGCCGTTCGAGGCAAACGCGTCGCAGTTCAGCGAGTCAACGTGGTCCGAGGCGGTCGCGTCGGTGGAGGCGGCGCTCGCGGCCGGCTGGGAGGCGCAGGCCGAGGAGAGGGCAGAACTGCGCGCCGCCATCGAGGCGCGTAAGACTCGCGGCCGGATGCTCCGCGAGATGGCGCGAGATGGCGCGAGATGGCGCGAGATGGCGCGAGGTTGCGCGAGAGTAGGCGCGGAAGAGTGACCCGGCGGGCGGCGCCGGCGACGAGGTGTGGCGATGCCTGCGCCGCGTCCGATCTCGGCCGCTCTCGGCTACTCTCGGCCGCTCTCGGCTGCTCTCGGCTGCTCTCGGCTACTCCCGATCTCGCCCGATCTCGGCTGCTCTCCCCACCAGGTGGCGACGCTGAAGCGGGGCTGGGAGCTCGCCGCCAACGAGAGCGGCATCACCCTCGGCACGACGGCGGACTTGTTTGGCATCCTCGCCTCTCTCACCCCCGAAGAGCCTCAGGGCGAGGGACAGCCGAGAGACAGCCGAGAGGGATAGCCGAGAGGGATAGCCGAGAGGTGGCCGAGAGATAGCCGAGAGACAGCCGAGAGACAGCCGAGAGAGATAGCCGAGAGAAATGGCCGAGAGAGATGGCCGAGAGATGCGAGAGGGCGAGCCGGCTCGACGCCCAAGGAAAGAATGAGCCGCTGCCGCTGCACCGCAAGAAGGAAGAAAATAGGCGAGGGCGCCGGCTCGACGCCGCTCGTCGTGGCGCTCGACGGGAGCGCGCTCATGCTTGACCCCGCCGCCGCCGCGGCTCGGCTGACCTCGCTGGACGAGCACGCGCGCCTCGGGCGCGTGGAGAATACCGCGCCTCGGGAGGGGAGATTGCCGGAGATCACACCCGAGGGGGTGGTCCGAGATAGGCTCGTCGCAGTGCGCCGACCAGCCTGTGAGTGGCCTATTAGCTCACTCTTGGAATGCGTCCGGGTCGCATAGGCTCGTCGAGTACCGCGTCTTTGCGCGCGCGCTAGCCCGCGACCGCAGCTTCTGCGCCCTCGCCGCCGCGAGCGAGCCGGCGGGGGGCACGAGGCGAGGTCGACGAGGTGGAGCGAGACGGCCCGAGACGGCCCCGAGATTCTCCGAGATTAGGCGGACATCGGCGTCCTCGGCGCCGCGACGGCGGCGGCGTTCACCGGCTCGGTGATGGGCGGCTGGCGCGACGGCGACAAGCACGCGGGGGGGTGGGGGGTGCGAGCCGTGTTTTCTTCTTCTTAGGTGAGCGGGGCGGTCAGCACAGTGGGGTTTCTGCTTCTGACTTCCCCTGGCTTGTGTCCGGTTGCGGCAGGTGATGGGCGGCTGGCGCGACGGCGACGCGGGGATGCTCGAGCGGCGAGAGGCGGCCAGCATTCAGTGCTATTAAATGAGTCATCCTTCATCAGTAATTGGGATGCGCGAGCGGCGGCAGGCGACCGACATCGCCGAGGAGAGTTCCTCTCCTCACGCCTCTCGTCGCGCAGCCCGTGGTGCGTTGCTTAGGCGATCGACCTCGCCGAGTCGGAGCTCGACAGCGCGCTCGGCGAGATTGCGGAGGCGGAGCGGCGCCCCGAGCCGGCCGAGCCGCAGCTGTCAGCTCACGGTGCAGGCGTGTCCCGTGTCGTAGGCGGAGCAGCGCTCCGAGCCCGTCGCCCTCGGCCCGTGGCTGAAGCGGTACTTTGCGCTCGCGCGCCGGTCCGAGTGTGGCTTCTCACCCTTCATGGTCTTGCTGCTGCTGCAGTGCGTCGAGTCGCAGTCTGTCGAGGAGACACGTAGCCGAGATGTCGCCGAGATGTCGCCGAGATGTCGCCGAGATGTCGCCGAGATGTCGCCGAGATGTCGCCGAGATGTCGCCGAGATGTCGCCGAGATGTCGCCGAGATGTAGCCGCAGTCTGTCGAGGCGGCCTTCTCTTCTGCGGCACGCCCGTCCCCTCCTCCTCTTCAGGCGGCCTCCGTGTACATCGCCTCCCGCGCGCTCGGACGGCGCCCCTTCCCGAGGCGCGGCCGAGGCGCGCGCCACGGGGTTCGTCTCCGACCCAGCGTCTCTCTCTCTCCAGGCTCAACCTTGCGAGGCAGGCCGAGGAGCGCGCGCTCGGCGTCCCGGCCGCGATCGAGTTGGACCGGTGAAGCCCCCTCCCCCCCTCCATGGGGTCGGAGGCTTTTTCGGTTGCCGGTCTGGGCCCCCCTGCCCTGGGTGTTGGCCGCTGCGGCTCCGGTCGCTTGGGGCCCCTGTTTCGCGCCTTGCGTTGCTGGCGTTGCGGGTTCTTTTTTCTGC
>NW_005200951.1:127205-205784 GCF_000372725.1 Emiliania huxleyi CCMP1516 | reverse complement strand
GCTGGCCCAGTGGGAGATCACCTCCGCCATGTCGCTGCTCACACTGTTTTTGGGGGCGGGCGCGTTTCTAGAGAGAAGACAGCGGCTGTTTCCCCGGGCGTTGAAGAGGCCCCTAGCGATGGAGAGGCAGTCCCACAGGAGGGACACCCAGCCCCCACAGCCCAAGATTTTCCCCCAGCGGGATTGTCACCCCTGTTGAGGGGCACGTCACCCAGGCAGGGCTTTACCTCTGGGGTCCCCTCTGGGGGGCCTTTCCCAGAGGGGTCCATGACGCGTCTTTTGACATGTCCCTCAGGCACGCTGTTTTCGTTCGCCTTTGGGGGGACCCCCCTTTTTTGGGCTTTCGACCCCCTAACGGGCGGCGGCGGCGGCGGCCCTTTGGGTTGAGGCCCCCCCTTTGGCGGAGGCGGTGGCGGACCGGTGGCGGACCGGCGGTAACCCATAAGCGACGTTGGTGCGCCCGCGGCTTGGCACCCCCGGGGGGGGGGGGGGGGGGCGTGGGAGCATGTAGAGAGATAGGTGTGGACGGGTCGCACTCGGCTGTGTTCGAGCGCCGCTGACCGAGAGAGAGAGAGAAAGAGAGAAGGGTGAGGGGTGAGAGTGATTAGCGCTCGAGGACGAAAGGTGGACCTCTGTGGCTTGAGCGTCGCTTGCCGCACCCAATGCCCCCCCCCCCTCTCCCCTTCGCCTGCAGCTGCAGCTCTCGGTCTCGGCTCTCGCGCTGCTTTTGATGTTTGTCTGTATCATGGTTCATGCGAACCTGGTATCGGCGCAGGACATTAAGCCGTTTCGCATTTGCCATATGAGCACCATGAGTAACAAAGAATTTCAACAAGTCATACCGCGAGAGCATTTTGGTTTTTGCCATGGCAGGGACAGGGTGTCTGGCTCGGCGCAACTTTCACGGGCGCGGCTGGGTTGCGTCCACCGCCATCCTGGCGGTAGCCGCCTTGGCCCTCGCGGCGGACGCAGCGGCAAGCCTCGCCTCTGTAGCGACCATCGCCTCCTCGAGCGCTGCGTTGGCCTTCTTTCGCGCGGCCCTGGCCGCCATCTGCACCTCCACCCTCCTCCTCCGCCTCCGCCTCCTTTTCCTCTCTCTCAGATATTCTTGAATATTCTCGACGTTACAATCGCGGCGTCTAGAACGGTCTTGACTAGAGCTTCTCGGAACAGCTCTTTTGCACCTGAACAGTAGGTTTTGGGTCGACGCAGACGGAAAATTTAAGTTTCGGACGTTCCTCGGCGGTTTGGGAGCACAAAACCTCTACTTTAGAGCGGTTTTTGGCCTCCGTCGACCTGCCGCGTGGTGAAAATATTCTCGATATTCGAGAATATTCTCGAGAATATAGAGGGTCTGGGGAGAATATCAGCAAAAGAATATAGATAGTACTTGGCGAGAAAAACGTGTAAAGCCCAAGCTCGTGGCGCCACAGAAAGGCGCCATATAAATAAATAGAGCAGACCCCGCCCCGCTCGAGTGTGCAAAATTCTTTTGTGAACGTGTTTGAATTCTTTTTGATGAATGTATATGTGTCGTGTTTGAATTCTTTTTGTGAATATGTTCGCGCTCGCCGCCGCCGCCCTCCTGGCCGCATCCAGCCTGCGCAGCCAACGCAGTGCTGCCGGCGTCGAGCCGCCCGCGGGCCTCGAGTTCGTCGATCTCAGGCCCGCCGATGCGAGAGCGCTCTCCGCTCTCCTCGACGCCAACTACATCACGTCGGCGGACGGCAAGCTGCAGGTCTTGTACCCGAGTTCGACGCTGCGTTGGCTGCTAAGCTCACCGGGTGCGCGCCAGCACCGCCGAAAGCAGCACCGCGGCCGCCCACGACCAACACCCACCGCCGTGAGCCCGCCGCCCTAAAATTATAGGCGCGACATCCTCGCTGCACCTCGGGCTGGCAGAGCGCGGCTCTCGCTCCCTCGTCGGCTTCGTCGGCGCGATTCCCGTGCCGCTAATCCTGCGCGGCCGGTCCTATGCCGCCGCCGCCGCCGGCGACGGCGGCGACGGCGGCGACGGCGGCGACGGCGGCGACGGCGGCGACGGCGGCGACGGCGGTGGCGGTGGTGGCGGCGGCGGTGTTGGCGGCAGTGCGAGCGGCAGTGCCGTCGAGGTGACACTCCTGTCGGTGCGGCGCGACTGGCGCGGCAGAGGGCTGACGCGCACGCTGCTCGCCGAGCTTCGCACGCGCGCCGCCGCCGCCGGCGTCCGCTGCGCCGTCTGATCGACCGCCTAGGAACCTTCTGCGAACCTTCCCGGAGCCTTCCCACAGGCGTCCGCTGCGCCGTCTACACGACCGCCTCCCGCCGCGGCGCCCCGCTCCTCGAGGCGCGCTGCCACCACCGGCCGCTGCGGCCCGGCCTGCTGGTTCGGCGCGGGCATCTGGGAGCTAGATGCGCAGTCCCCATATCTCCCCATATCTCCCCATATCTCCCCATATCTCCCCATATCTCCCCATATCTCCCCATATCTCCCCATATCTCCCCATATCTCCCCAAGCTAGATGCGCAGTGTAGAAGCTGCCTCCTCCGAGTAGCGCTTGAAGGAGACGCGCAGGCGGCTCTGCACTCGGCTCCGTTCAACACCATGCTTGCCTGATGCTTGTTTGATGGTGGACGGCTGTACTCGACTCTAGGTTCTGGGAGCTACCCGCCGGCGTCTCGGCGCGCGAGGTGCGGAGTAGAGGGAGACCGTCGTTGTGTCGTAGCCCTCCCAGACTTGGGCCCTCCGTGTCCATGACATGGCCGTGACACATCCCACCAGGTGCGGGCGGAGCTCCCCGCCCTCCGGCAAGCAGGCAGCGGAGGGCCAGCGCCACCGCGCCTGCGCCCGGTGCGGCCGTCCGACGCCGCCGGCTGCAGAGCACTGCTCGCCGCCGCGGCGGCGCAGGGCGAGCTCGGGGTGGCACCGGGCGCCGACGCGTTTGCGCACCGCTACTTGTGCGCCCCTGCGACCGTCTCCCTCGTTGCGCCGGCCGATGCCGCCCCCGCGGGCCGCCCGCGCGGGTTCGTCTCGTTTGCGCTGCAGCGGGTGCGGACCGGCCGGCGGCATGTCGTGCAGGCGACCCTCGTCGCTCGGGAGATCTCGGGAGATCTCGGGTGATCTCGGGTGATCGGGCGATCATTGGGTGATCTGGGTGATCTAGGGTGATCTTAGTCGTGCAGGCGGTCCTTGTCGCCTTCGCCGCTGCGCCTGGAGAGAGCGCCTCTCTCCTGCTGCTGGCGGCGCTGCACGCCGCGCGCAGGCGGTGCCGCCGCCGCACTCCACCCCCCACTTGTTTGGTGCAGCCCCAGCCACATCCGTGAACGTTGGCAGCCGGCTCGACGGAGGGGCTGTATTGCAATACAGAGCGAGCCCTCCGAGATGACCCGGGGCGAGGGGCAGTGGCAGCGGTGGCGAGCCTCCCCTTCCCCGCCCTCCCCGCGGCAGGCGCGGCGCCCACGTCTTCAACGCCTTGCCGCTCGGGCAGCTCACGCCGCGCGTGCTGCTTGCGAACGGGTTTGGGCGAGGCGACGGCAGCACCCACGTCTACGTGGAGCGCGCGGGCGGCGACGAGGCGGCGACGCCAGCGGCGGTGCACGACGCGCGGGCAGTGAGCTGGTTGCCGCTACCCTGAGAGCTGAGCAAAACTCAAGAAATGGAAGGAGGGAAATCACCTTTTATTTGAAGAAATAATTCGCGCTCTCGGGCACCGAAGGCCAAGCTCTCGAGTCTCGTGTCCGGCAGTGGGCCCGTGCGCCGTGGGCGTGGCGGCTCGCCGCCGCGATTCTGAACAATTGTCGGAATGAATGTGATCGGTCTCCGGGTCGTCCCGGCGCGTGCCACCGGTGCCGCTTCCTCGCCGATTTCGTCCTCAAGCTGTTAGTCGACAAAGTTGCCCCCGAGCTCCTGCTGCTCGACTGCGCCCTGCGCGGCGGAAGCCGGAACCGGCCCCTCGCGGCCGATACACGATGCGCCGTCCGCCGACACCGGGGCCACAGCGCGCGGGCAACTTCAAAATCTGGTGATTTGATGACCTCGACACCCTGCTGCACTTTGACCTCAACCTCGCGGCCGTCTGCGCGGCTCTTCGAGCGCGACAGATGTCGTCTACGAGGCGGCGGCGAGCGCGGGCGGCGGCGGCGCGGCGGCGCGGCGGCGGATCGCGGCGCTGACAACGGCGGCAGTCTGCGGCACACACGCACGCACGCCTCCTCTCAGCTATTCACTCTCACACCGCCGCCGCACTCTCGGGAGCGGGCGGCGGCGGAGGCGGAGAGGCTGCGGCGGGTGACCACGCGGCGACGGCGCTGAGGGGGCGGCGACCGCGGCGCGACGGGAGGCGGTGCAGCTGCGGGCCTGCGGCGGCTGCCGCAGCCTCGGCTCGACAACAGCTGATGGCTAAGCCTCCCTCCCCTCCCCTCCCCTCCTCCCCGCCCGCCCGCCCGCCCGCCCCGCCCCGCCCCGCCCCGCCCCGCCCCCTCCCCTCGCCCGCGCACTGGCCACCGCACTTCGTATAGGTACTCTCGTCGTATAGGTACTCTCGAGGGTGGAGGGGAAGACGTAGGGCTGCATGCGCGCCTGTCCTGAGGCCCCTCCACCTTCACTACTCGCTGCCTACGTGCTGCCACGAGGGAGGAGGGGAAGAGGTCGGGCGTGCTTGCGCGCCTGGCGCGAGGCCCCTCCCCGAAAGGCAAGTATTAGCCTCATGAAACCGAGGCCCCTCCCCACCGCCCCGATCCCCCCACCCCCTTGCTCCCTTCCCCCCCTCGGGAGGGCCGAAGAGACGCGCCCGTGGGGACCCCGCAATACCCTTCCCCCCTCGGAGGGCCGGACTGAGGCGTCGAGGGCCCCGCTCTTTCCTTCGCATAGCGGCCACTCTTCGGATCGCTGGTCGAGGGACCCGGGGGATGCCCCGCGCGCCTGACCCAGGCGCGAGAAACGAATCTGTCTGCGAGGCGTGGCCGCGCATGCGGTCCGATGGGGAGGAGCGGGGCGGACTACGGGGATCGGCATCTTACACGGCCCTTCCTTGCAGCGAGCCCACTCCAACCCACCCGCGCTAGGTCTCGGGGGACGCAGGGGTCACACCCGTGAAACCCGTGAACTAGCCGGGGCAGTCGGAGAAGGGGCATCCGTGCACTGACGGTCGGCCGTAGGGAAAACACGCCTGCGTGGATCGCGTCACACCAATCCTTGCTACCCAACGCGGCCAAAGGATATCCCCCTCGAGAACCTCGAGAGAGCCAAGAAGTAGGGTCTATCTAGCTCGATCGGAGTGGTTCGACTCCACGCAAACCCGGAGTGGTGAGGGGCTGGTCGCGCGATGGTCTCAGGCCCAGTGAGGTAGTGCATCCGACGGCCCGGATCCTGCTGAACAAGCTCTTCTTGTAGCTCGATCGGTCACACCGCCATCGCCGTCGGGGAGAGGGGGGACGACACTGCCTCGGCAGCGTGCACCTCGATCCTGTACTGTGTTTGTTATGACCCCCCCCAATGAACACACCAGTGAGGGAGGGCGAGACGATCGAGGGGTCCCGTACCATGCGGAACCGACCCTATCCAGTGCTCAAGTGCTCAAGCTCGATCGGTCACAAACTTCCATTTCTCTCAACGCGCTTGCTTTCAATCGCCACAGACGGTCACCACCCCGCCGCTATGACTGCGCTACACGGCCCATACCGTCCGCTGTGCAGCGGCATTTGTCCCACCGGGGTGAATAGTCCAACGCGCTCGTCGGTGACGGTGTCCCTCAACCTGCGCCGCGCTCGGCAAACCCCTCGACAGCGCCTTCGGTGGCATGCATCTCAATGCGACAGAAGCCTGGAGGGCAGCTCCTCTGCTGCTCACACACACACACACTGCACAGATGTCACAGCCTACTGTGCGACTGCCACAGCTGTGACAGCGATGGGCTCTCCCTCACTGGCCCTCAGTCACTTGTGCTGCGGCTTGTGTGAGCGACACTGCTCGGCGACTGCCGGCACACTGTGAGACCATGGGTGCGAGGTAAAACCACGCTACCAGCGCTTGGTCACATCGGCCCCGAGGTAAGATCCGTCTAGACTTTGTTGATGACAACACTCACGCTGGAGCCGAGCAGGAGCGGAGGAGGGCCTGGCGCACAACCCCTGTGCAACTGATGAGGGTCCTTCGCTCCTCCCCCCCCTACTCAAATCTCAATACTCAATACATCGACATCTCTAGGTGCGCTCAGATATTCCCACCCAAGAGTGCACTGCGTGAGTGTGTGCAGAGAGGGTCTGTATGGTGCAGATGCTCTCTGTGCAGACTGTGTGCTGTATGCAACAAGATGTCTCGCCAAAACCGGCGGGGACACGCACGCGCAGCACACTCAGGAGTCAGGTGCGAAGGACTTGTTCAGCGCACTCCACGCCGTGGGGCTAGCAAGCAACAGACAACGGCGACTACATCAAGACAGCGAAAGCCTTCATCCGCGCCGCCGTCAGCGGAGCCACCGCCTCCCACGCGCCCACTGCCGGGTCGTACCGCTCCACCGAGCTGAGCGCGTTGTAGCCGGCACCACCCAACCCACCAACGGCGTACAGCTTGCCGTCGAGCACCGTCACAGCGAGCCCGTCCCGCGCCTCCCCCATTGCAGCCACCTCCACCCACGCATCCAACGCAGGGTCGTACCGCTCCACCGAGACGAGGTCGACGTCCTCGTCGTCGTCGTTGTAGCCTCCCAAGCCTCCCACAGTGTACAGCTTGCCGTCGAGCACCGCCACGGCGGGAGACTCTCGCGCCTCCCCCATCGGCGCCACCGCCTCCCACGCGTTCGTCGCAGGGTCGTACCGCTCCACCGAGCTGAGGAAGCCGTCGTCGTCGTTCTCGCCTCCCACAGCATACAGCTTGCCGTCGAGGACCGCCATGGCGTGAGCCTCGTGTGGTGTCGCCATTGGTGCCACCGCCTCCCAGGTGTTCGCAGCCAAGTCGTACCGCTCCACCGAGCTGGAAGTTGCGCCGTCAGCCTCATTCCTGCCGCCCACCGCGTACAGCTTGCCATCGAGCACCGCCATGCCGACATACAGTCGTGCCGTCGGCATCGGCGCCACAGCCTCCACCTCCCACGCATTCGTGGACGGGTCGTACCGCTCCAGCGAGTTGACAAACTCGTCGTTGCTGTCGTGGCCGCCGATCACGACCAGGCGCGGCCTCTCGCGCTTCTTCAGCGTCTCCTTCCAGCCCGCGGCGCCACGCGCGGCACGTCCCCTTGGCGGCGTGCTCCTTGGTCGGCAGCTGGGCGAGGATGTGCGGGGCGAGGTCCGGCGAGAGGAGGACCTCGGAGAGCACCCACTCGGGCTGCTCCACGAGCAGTGCGGCGTGCTCCTCCGCCACGCGCAGCGCGGCGTCGCTCGCGCCCGCCTGCGCCTCGATGATGGCGCACAGCTGCGCTGGCGAGAGGCCCGCGGCTCGAGCAGCGCGCAACGGTCGCGCCCACCTGTCACCTCGCCTCGCCGGCTGCATCCCGCTCGCGGCGGTCGCCACCATCCCTGGGTCACCGCCACTGCCCCTGTCCCTGCCGCCGCCGTCGCCGTCCGATTCCTCCCCGCCGCCCGGCCTGATCCGCGGCGTGCAACGCCCCCCACGCACAAACATGGGCACGCACCTCGGCATCGCCGACCCCCCAGCCCCCTGCCGCTGCCGCCGCCGTCCCTGTCGCCCCCGCTTCCACCCACTTGCTTTACTGCCGACTCCAAGCGGGAGGCAGCAAAAGCACGCAGACAGAACCCTGAGAACATCGCCATCGTGTAGCAGGCAGGCCTGGCTAGCCGCGTGTTGGGGCGTAGTGTTTGTGTGTGTGGCGTACTCTCTCTCCACTCAGTGTATAGAGCAGCGCACGAAAAACCCACTGAAAAACCTCGAAGCCCTGGGAGCCCTCCCCCTACTGTAAAGATAAAGTAGAGCGGTCGTCACGGAAAAAGCATGCGCGACGCTGCCTCTTTGCGCCGCTCGCTCGCGGCGGCGGGAGACATGGCCGCCGATGCGGCTCGCACTCGCTCGGCGGGCCTCCGTCCCACAGCCGACCGGGCGTGCCAGGGGTCGGCCTGGCGCTGCGCTGCTCGCACGCTGCACTGCGCAAAGCTGCGACAACAAGGGGAGGCTGCTGAGCTTGAGCGTTGAGCAGTGCAGCTGCGGGTGCTCGTGGGAGGCTGTGAGGTGGTGAGAGAGCTGATTGGAGGCGGACTGGTGCTGCGCCAGGGTGCGCAGCATGCTCTCTCGCTCTGTGCTGAGGCATGCTGGTTGGCGCCCAACACAATGCCCTCAGTGTATTGCTCCACGCTGTGCTGGCTGGTACAGTACTACCAATGTGCTGACTGGCGCGCGGGGTGCGCGTCGCCGCGCGTGGCACGGAAGGCTCGAGAGGCGCGGCTGTCGGTCAACCCCGCGGCGCATGGGCGCCGCGGAAGCTGCTCGAAAGGCTGCGGGCATCGCTGCGGCAAAAGCGCCCGTCCTCTGCTTTGCTTTCGCCCGCGTTTTACGACAACTTTCGGTTTATCATAGCCGTCGAACTTACCTCGCTGTTTCTCTTTAGGCGTCTGCAAGCTGCGTATTCTTGTATTATCGTCGAGTAGTACAGGTATTGCGTGGGGGCACTTGGGCGGTGCGTATTCTCGTATCACTAGCTAGCTCCGAGTAGAGGGGGCGTTCTGCAGTTAAGGGGAAACCTGGTACACGGAACTAACCCTCGGAGACCCGTGTTATGGCCCTGCGACCGCGCACCCCCCAGGGCTAGGGCTCTCTAGCCCGCAACCCGATGCCAATCATCTGGCCCGCTGGGTGCGCTTCTGCGCTTCTTAAGGACTTAGCTCCCAGGCCCTGGATGTGCGGTTACTGACTGCACTCCAAGTGCTCCAAGGATACTGGACATGGGTAAAAAGGAACAGGTCCCCGCCCTTGCGATCTTTGTGCAGGGTTCTTTGGATCTTTGCGGGTTTGGTCGGCGACTAGCCGGGGTCGTCCTCCCCCCCCGATGCGCGCGATGGTTGGACTAGCACTAGCCGTCTTCCACATGGTCCCTCGGGTCCCTGCTGCTCCTAATCTCTTCGTACATCCTCCTGCTGATCTCCGCAAAGTCCGACGCTCCCTCCCTCGTCTCGCCCTGCGCGTCTGCTCCGCCTCCCCGTCGTCTGCCCTGCGTCGTCTGGCGACTGGTCCTCCATAGTCGGTTGAGGTCGCCGCCCGGAGCTCGTGCCTCTTCCCAACGTCCCTCGGCGGCCGATGCCTGATGAAGATTAGGCCCGACGGCAAATTTCTTCAAAATTTCGCAGGCGCTCCGCGCCTGCATATTTTGAAAAATAAATTCGATAAAATTGGGGCCAGGGCCAACACCCGCCAGCGCCTCCTGCGCGCGTGTGTTCTCTGTGTGTGTATCTCTGTCTCACCTGGCGGTGTACATCTTGGTCTTGCTTCGCTTTAGAAGATCACCTTCGTCGCTAGATTCGGCCAAGTTCGGACGCAGAGACAGCTCGAGCTGGGTCGGGGTGCGGTAACCGGTGTCGGGCGCGCGACAGCCTGCACATGGTCTCGGTCTGGTGTGGACGGTGATGCAGTGGCCAGTGCACACACGCGACGCGCACGCACGTTCTGTCAGCCACATACTCCAGTCTGCGGCTTCCCGCGGCGCTGGGGTCGGGTCGCGTCGGAACCACACGGGTTCGGTCGACGGACAGCTACTAGAGGCGTGGGGATTGTGGAGAGGGCCGTGCCAATGCGGAGGGCGGCAAAGGCGCACGCCGTGGTTCACGTGATGCCCTCGTTCAACAGGAAATCGAGCGCGCCAGTGATTGCGGCAACCTGCGCGTCGTTGCAGATCTGGTCGCTCGCTCGCGGGCTGTCGGGGTACACCTCGGTCGTGGTGCAGTACGCGGCGGCAGCGACGCTCGCGCACAAGCCAAGCTCCTTCACGGGATAGTTGATCACGCCCTCCTGCACTATTGGCGAGCCGATGATGTTGCCCGCCTCGTCCGGCGGCGCAATGTGCGTCACGCGCTTGACCGCGTCGATCACGGCGGCCTGGAAGGACGGCTGCGGGTTGAGAGAGTCTCCAACCACGTAGAAGCCGTCGGGGATCGCAGAGACAAAGTAGGCACCGGCGGCGTCGAGAGCGAGGCCATCGCGCGCGAACTTTGCAGGGCGGAACTCCAGCTTGTCCGCATCGGTCGTCTCGTGCAGGTCCACGTGGACCAGCCACCGCTCAACCTCCATGGACGCCACGAGCTCGATCAGTGCCTTGGACTCCTCCGAGCTCCCATCCGCAAAGGAACGGTTGGGGTCCACGGCAAACGCATTCCACCTCTGGATCGTCTCGTACCCCCAGGGGCTCACGCATGGACAGACGAGCAGGTTGAAGCGCTCGACGAACCGGTCGGGCAGCGTGTGCAAAAATTGGAGCGCCCCCTGCACGCCGCTCGTCTCGTAGCCGTGAACTCCGCCCGTCACCAGCACGCTCGGCTTGGCTGCGGACCAGCCCTTTGTTCTGACCGAGAAGAGCGGGTACCGATCTCTCGGCCAAGCCTTGCTCGGCCCCGAGAGCGCGCCGTACTCCCGAACCTCAAAGCGGTCGTGTAGGGCCGTGAGCTTGTCGAGCACGTCGGCGGTGTAGGAGCGCTGCACCTCGGTCGAGGCCAGCCAGTCGGCGCGCTCCTTGTCGCCCCATGGCGTGCCGGGCGTGCCGATGCGATAAGGCGTCGCCATGGAGGGCACTGTTGCTTGGGGGAATGTTGTTGCACACACGCTCTCTCTCACGCGCGTGCCCACCCTACCTACTACCTATTGATTGAGCCGTCGCTCGTACGTCGGCGGGACGCACGAATGAAAATTTGAGAGTTACCCCGTGGTGATCGGTGATCTGTGAGGGTCCGCCCGCAGGCGCATTTTGTATACCGAGGCGGTGCCCGGTGCCGAACCTACCTTAAGACAGCATTGTAGATCCCTGGGCGAGGGTGGTTGGAGGGAAAAAGTCCCCCGTCGGGTATCCCGGCTCGGCGCGGCCGCGTCCTCCTCTTACCTTCCCCGGGCACAGCCTTTTTCGTGAAGGGTCGGTGCGTGTGAGAGAGAGAGGTGCGTGTCGTGACCCCCTGGAACACCCTACGCTCCCGCACATCTCCCACTCCGTCGGCGTCTTTTTGCCCTGGGACCCTCCCTCCCTTCCTGCGGGTTTTGAAAGTATAAAATATTATCGTTTTCCCCGTCCCTCTCCCCCTCCCCCCCTTCTCACCCCCGCGACCACACCTCGATCTTCTTGGGCAACAGCTGGTTCGACACGTCCTCTCCGTGTCCTAGGCAGCCGCTCCCGCCCTTGCCCCAAGTAAAGACAGCGCCGTCGGCGGTTAGGGCGAGGCCGTGGTCTTCCCCCGCCGACAAAGTGACGACGCGCTGGCCAGCGAAGGCCTCGACCGCCTTCGGCAGCAGCTGGAGCTGCTCGTCGCCGTGGCCCAACTGGCCATAGTCTCCATCGCCCCAGCTCCAGATGGCTCCTTCAGCGGTGAGGGCGAGACTGTGGTTGCCTCCCACCGACACAGAGACGACGCGCCGGCCAGTCAAGGCCTCGACCTGCTTCGGCAGCAGCTGGTCCTGCAGGTCGCCGTGGCCCAGGCTGCCGAGTCCGCCAGCGCCCCAGCTCCAGACAGCGCCATCGGCGGTGAGGGCGAGGTTGTGCGTGTTTCCAGCCGACACAGCGACGACGCGCTGCCCAGCAAAGGCCTCCACCTTCTTCGGCTGCCACTGGTCCTCCTCGTCGCCGTGGCCCAAGCGGCCAAAATCTCCAAGGCCCCAGCCCCAGACGGCGCCGTCGGCGGTGAGGGCGAGGCTGTGCATTTCTGCTGCCGACACAGCGACGACGCGCTGCCCAGCAAAGGCCTCCACCTTCTTCGGCAGCAGCTGGGTCTGCGCGTCGCCGTGGCCCGACTGGCCGTGGCCCAGCCGGCCACCGTATCCATAGCCCCAGCTCCAGACAGCGCCGTCGGCGGTGATGGCGAGGCTGTGAGCGGCTCCAGCCGACACAGCCACGACGCGCTGACCCGCCAAGGCCTCGATCTTCTTTGGCTGCCACTGGTCCTCCTCGTCGCCGTGGCCCAGCTGGCCCTGCCCGCAGCCCCAGGACCAAACGGCGCCGTCCGCGGAGAGAGCGAGGCTGAAGGTCCGTGACGCCGCCACACCAATCGCGCGCGCGCCTCTGCCGTGGAGCGAGGGGAGGCGGGTCGGCGTCTTCAGCTGCAGCACGCCCTTGCCGTGGCCGAGAAGGCCTATGCGGAACCTTGCCTCATCGTCCTCCTCGTCCTCCTCGTCCTCCGCTGCCGTGCCGCACGACGAGAGCCGCCCCTCGCCGTCGATGAAAACGCTGTGCTGTGCGCCCGCCGCCAGCCTCGCCGGCGGGTTGGACTCGCGCAGCAAGGCATAGACGCACAGCCACCGCACGGCACAGCTCTCGCCCTCTGGCTGCGCCGGCAGCTCGTAGCCGGCCTCTTGCAGGCGCAAGCGGATGCCCTCCTCCGCAAGCGAGGCGTGGAAGAGCAGCGAGACGGCCGCGACGCGAGCGATGTCGGCGGGATCGCAGCGAGAGAAGGCGCGCAGGAGAAGCTCCGTGGGGAGGTCGAGGAGGCGGACGGGCGGCAGCGTGCTCGGCGGAGCCGCGGCGGTGGTGGCGGAGGCGAGACGGCGCGAGCGGCGGCGCGGCAGGGTGGACATCGCGAGAAAAGAATGAAGGATATATTTGCCACTTTCCGCACAAACATGGCACCGAACCAGCTGAAGCTCTCGACTCGTCGACCGAGCTCTGGACGATGCCGACCTCAAACCACCAGCGCCAGCAACGACGTGCCACGGCTCGCCGCGCCGCTGTTGCGACCGACGACGTGCCCGACGCCGTCCCGCGGCCGAAAGGAAGAGGCCCGCGCAACCACTTCTGGGACCCGCGGCCGCCGGGCGTGCGGCGGCACAACGAGTCGAACGAACCGAACCAGCGCAGAGCGGCGCGTCTCGCGAGCGCCCGCGGCCGCCACGCCGACGCCTCCCGCGGCCGACGGTGGTCGCGAATCAACGCGGCGCGGTGCAACGAGGCCAAGTCCTTCCAGGCTCCCGCCAGCAGCGCCTCGTGCCGTGGGCTGCACGGCCCTTCGAGACGGCCCGGGGGGCGGTGAGAGACCTCTCCCGCCGGCATGGCGCACTATATCACCCGTAGAGGCCTCTCTATAGTCGCCTTTTGGCACCTCCTCTCTCCACGCCGCCGATTAGACCTCGCCGCATCGCATCGCCCCCTTCCCTGCCCCGTCGCCCTCCTGAGCTCTCCCTCCTTCGCTCCAGCCATGCACAGGACAGCTGGGCCATTGGCCCGCGTGCCAGGCGTCCGGGACGGCCGGGTATCGGCTCCGTACTTTGAGCCCTCTTGGGCCACCCTCGCGTCCACCGGCCGGCAGAGCACCGCTTGGGCGACTCAGACGGCCCGCCCGACCAGCGCGTTCGATCGTGCCGCCCCCACAGCGTCAGTGGCGTGCGTGGGGTGGCAGGCGGCGTCAGCGCAGCCCCTCGTGGGGGTGCCCACCGCTCTCCTCTCACCGCTCCCCCCCGCCCGTGGCACCCCACACACTCGTCCCTCCTCAGGGGCGCAAGGCGGCACGGCACGTTCAGCGCTTGCCTCGGCCCACCTCGCCTTCACGCCCGCCACCGCGACCAAGGAGGTGGCCTCGGCGGCCCAGATGAAGCCCGTGCGGCTCGTTTGGGAGCCGCATGCCGTCCCTCTCTCGCCGGCGCTGCTCACCACGACCAAGCCTACGCCGAGGAACCCGTCGCGCCCGTCGCTCACGAGCTGGTGGCTCGCATCGACCGAGCCGTCCAGCTTTCTCACGCCCTGCCCACGATCAAATTCGAGACGACCAACATCCGACCACAAAAAAGGCCCGCGCGTGCTGCGCGGGCCGGCGAGCGACTAGCGAGCCAACCTGCTAGTTTTAGAAAAGGGGTGAGAAACGAATCTTACAAGAAAACTCCCTCGCACAACACTGGGCACAGGACTGGGCACGGGACTGGCGCGCACTGGCACAACACAGGCAGTGCGCGAGAAAAGAATTTTAGAACCTGGGTGAGAAACGAATCTTACAACAAGACTCCCTCGCACAACACTGGGCACGGGACTGGCGCGCACTGGCACTAATTTTACAACAAAACTCCCTCGCACAACACTGGGCACGGGACTGGCGCGCACTGCGAGAAAAGAATTCTTAAAAGACAAGCCTCTCAGCTCTCTCACAGCACACTGGCACGACAAGGGTGCGGACTGGCGCGGACTGGCACACTCACCGGTGGTAAAAAGAATTTAGAAAATTCCCTCTCGCACGAGACTAGGCACGGGACTTGGCGCGCACTGGCACTAACACAGGAAAAGAAGCTGGTAACTCGCGCTGTTAGTTAGGCAGGACTCCTCGGCGTGTCGGGGGTGCCGTTGCCATCGCCGTCTGGGTCGAGGTAGTCGGGGATGCCGCGTCACTGTCCGTGTCGGCCGTGCCCTCCGCCGGCGGCCCTCCCCGCCTCAAAGTACAGCGCCCTCTCTCGCGCGTCTCGCATGCATGTGCTGAGGGAGGGTATAGAGGATGTAGAGTGTAGAGCGCTGTAGAGCTGTAGAGATGTAGAGCGCTCTGGAGCGCTGTAGAGCTGTGTAGAGCTCTACATCCGCCGCGGGACGAGGCGGGTGCGTTGTAGAGCGATGTAGAGCGCGATTTTGTTGTAGAGTTTGTTGCAGAGGAGCCAAACCGCCGGGAAGGCAGTGACTTAAAGGTCGAGTCGCACTAATGGGGTGTCTCCGAGCTTACTGGAGCTCTGATGGACGGCCCTAACTATCCCTGACACACAGAGAGTCACTCTGACGGCACACAACACCCTATAACTGCGTCATGACCAGCCTGCCATGCGCCGGTGCCGCATTCGTCGCAGTGCTTCTTTAGCAGGCGGTGGACTGTCGGCTGCGAGGACGGTCGCATTTGCGCGAGGCGAGGCGAGCATTCAGACGCGTTGCATGCGCCATGACTCGCGCCAGCGCGTGCGGGAGCTCCTGGCTGAGCGTTGAGTCCAGGCGAGTTGCGCTGGCCACTATCGCTACGCCGACCCGAGCTGACGCGCCGAGGCGCCGGCCAGTCGCAGCCAGGTCGCAGCCGTGAGGCATGCCACAGCAGCAGAGGCACCTGCCACCCATTGGGCGGGCAGACAGAAGGCCAGGGCAGCACTGGCACCTCTACATCGCTCTACAACGCACCCGCCTCGTCCCGCGGCGGATGTAGAGCTCTACAGCTTACAGCGCTCTCCATCTCTACATACAGCTCTATCTACAGCGCTCTACAGTGCTCGGTCACTCAACCATACCACCTCCGGGAGGCGGCCCCCAGGGCTCATAGACTCGGTCGGGTGCCCCCAGATTGGCACTCACATGCGTGAGTGAGTGAGTGAGTGAGGGAGTGAGTGTGTGTGTGAGAGAGAGAGAGAGATCCCTTCTCTGTTTCTTTCGTGTGTGTGTGTGTGTGTGTGTGTGTGTGTGTGTGTGTGTGTGTGTGTGTGAACTCATGCGGGGGCCCGGGGTGGTGCGTTTATCTGAACTCTCATGCTTCTCATGGTTGGTCGCCTGCTATCGGGGAAAAAATAAAACCCGTGAGACCTCTGAGGTATGGCTTCCACCCCTCCGCCTTCCACCGCCCCGGGCACCGGCGCGGGGGCGAAAACACGCACTCTCACGGGCCAGCCGCCTCCCTGACGCCTTCCCCCCCCTCGGGCGGAACCCCCGCACGCGCGCCCCTGACATTCTCAGCCGTAGCGAACAAAAAGTCTGACGCCGCAGGGCGCAGTCGCACAGCCTGAGTCTCTCTCATATGCGCGCGTCCCGACCCCCGATCACGGCAGGCGAGCCGCGGGAGGTGATATGGCGGGCAGTGTTTCTCTTCCCGACCTCATCAAGGCGATACGAGGCCAGGTATCTGCTCTAGCGCTCCTCACGTCGCTTTACTATTTCGCGGCGCCATGTCTGCGACCGGCCGCGCGGCCTACGCGCCCCTCTGTTCACTTTGATTCCCTCGTCACCGACGCTCCCCACCGAGACGCGTCGAGAACATATTTATAGTGCCCCGTAATCGCGCTCCGAGGCCGCCATGAGGGGGGAGGGGACTGCGCTCATGTCAGTCCGGATGCACGGTTTGCACACTCGAGGGTTGGGGGAACGCGTGCGCGGAGCGCGCGCCGCGCGCGCGTGCAGCGCCCTCCCTCAAAGCACGTCTGACCACCCTGCGCGCGCGCTCACCGCCCTCCCCCGTCGCGCGCGCGCTCTCAGTCTCTGTCTCTCTGTCTCTGTCTCTCTCCTCTGTCTCCAGCGTCCCCCGCCCCCCCCCCTCCCCCTCCCCACCCCCCATGCGCAGATTCCTAACGACAAGTGCGACCTGCTCGAGGATCTCGTGCAAAAGCTGCAGCGGCGCCAGGTGCGCCTCAACCGGCAGGAGTTTCTGCACAAGGTGCGTGCCACTCCCGCGGTAGCATCACAGCACCACTCCCCAACCCCAAACACGCCCCTGTGCCGGCCGTGCGCGCGCAGGTGCGCGACATCGCGGGCGAGGATGCGCCGGCGCTCCGCCAGGCGCTCAAGCAGCTCGCGAGTGACAAGGCGCCATCCAGCGGCGGCGCCTCAGAGCCCGGCGCCTCGGGCAGCGGGGTGGGCGGGCCGGGTCCGCCCGGCGCCTCGCTCGCAAACGGCCAGGGCGTGCTCGGCGGCGACGGCGCGGGCGCCGTCAAGACCGAGGCGGGGCCGTCGGCGGTCAAGCAGGACGTCGAGATGACCCCCGTCGGGCAGGACGGGCCAGCCGGCGCGACGTGCCAGCCGTGCGGGCCGATGTCCACGCCGGCGAAGCCCGGAGCGGCCGCCATGGCAGGCGTGGCGGGCGCGATGGCGGTCCCGCCGGGCGCGATGCCCTCGTGCAGCTGCGGCGCGCCGCACTCGGCGGTCCCCTCGGCGCCCGCGACTGCCGGCGCCGGGCCGAGCGGCGGCGGCCCGTCGGGCTCCGCGCAGCCGCAGCAGCGGCAGCAGCAGCAGCGGCTCGAGGTGGCCGCGGCGGCGGTGCTCGTGCACGCGGCGAGCTGCAGCGACGCCAACTGCCCGGTGCCGCACTGCAACAAGATGAAGAAGATCCACGCCCACTTCCTCGAGTGCACCACGACGGACTGCGCCATCTGCAAGAAGCTGCGGCCGCTCACCTACATCCACGCCAAGCACTGCCACACGGAGCCGGGCCAGCAGTGCGTCATCCCGTACTGCGCGCGCGCAAAGAAGGAGCTGCAGGCGCTGATGCAGCGCAACCAGAGCGCGGCGCGGGGCCCCGGCATGGGCATGGGCATGGGCGACGCGCGCGCGCCCATGCAGATGATGCCCGGCGGCGGCGCCGCGATGGGCGTGGGGGGAGGGATGGGCATGTACGGCGTCCCCGGCGGCCTCGACAACAGCAGCGTGCAGGCGCAGGCTCACTACCTGCTCGTGCTTGCGCACGTGATGAAGTGCGCCAACGTCAACTGCTCCGTCACCGAGTGCGCCGCGACCAAGGCGCTCGTGACCAACCACACGCGGCAGTGCCGCGCGGGCGACGCGTGCCAGTACCCGCGCTGCGCGCTCTCCAAGCGGCTGATGCGGCACCACCGCGAGTGCCCCGACCAGAACTGCCCCGTCTGCCTGCCGCTGCGGAGGCGGCTGCAGGCCGCCAAGATGAACGTGGCGGCCAAGCCGCACCCCGAGGCGGCGCAGCGCAAGAAGGGGGGCGGCAAGCGGCAGCGCAAGGACGACGAGCACGGCGACGAGCACGGCGACGCGGCGGGCGGCGCCAAGCGCAAGCGTAAGGAGGGCGTCGGCGGCTCGAAGAAGGGCAAGCACGCGGCGGCGGCGGCCGAGCACGAGCAGCACGGCATCGTGCAGGAGGTCGACGTCCTCGAGGCGGGCTTCTCCGTCTCGGTGCACTACGCCTCGCACCGGCGCTCCTCGTCGGCCGATGCCGGCGGCGAGTGGCGCCCGGGCACCGTGGTGCGGGCCTACCTCTCGGCGCAGAACGGCGAGCCCATCTACGACATCATGATGCACTCGGGCGTCGAGGAGAAGGCGGTGGCGCACGACCGCTGCCGCATGGTCTGCAACGTCTGCCTCTCCGACAAGCGCGCCTTCAAGCCGCCGCCCATGTTCTGCGAGAAGTGCTTCCAGGCAACCTCCCTCCTCCACCCCCCCCTCCCCGCCTCTTCCACCGCCGCTTTCCCAGTGCCCTCCATGCCGCCTCGCCCTCGCCGCCGCCGCCCCCACGACCGCTATCCTCACCGCCGCCTCCCCCCACCGCCGCCTCCCCTCACCGCCGCCTCCCCTCACCGCCGCCTCCCCTCACCGCCGCCTCCCCTCACCGCCGCCTCCCCTCACCGCCGCGCGCAGGCCATCCACACGCGCTGGTCGTACTGGGAGGAGTCGGGCGACGAGGGCGGCGTCAAGCTGTGCAAGCGGTGCTTCAGCGACCTCAAGGCCACCTCGACGGCGGACCGCGTGCTCTCGGAGATCGCGCACCGCAACGTCAAGATCGACAACTTCCTCGAGAAGAAGGAGAAGGATCGGCCAGAGTACGTCGACAACTGGGTGCAGTGCGACGAGTGCCACAGCTGGCTGCACTGGACGTGCGCCATGTACAAGGGGGAGGACACGCCCGAGGACTGCCTCTTCTTCTGCGGCAACTGCCGCCGCACGCGCGGGAAGACGCTGCCCAAGGAGCTGTGCGTGGCGCCCTCCGAGGACCTCGCCGAGACGGTGCTCTCCAAGAAGCTGCAGGACGGGCTCAAGAAGGAGCTCGCGGCTTCGGGCGTCAAGGCGGCGCCCGTCACGATCCGCGTCGTGTCCAACATCGACTGCTTCGCGAAGATCGCGCCGCCGCCCCCGCTGCCCGGCACCGCCGCCGCGCACTCGGCCGCCAAGAACGGCGCCAAGGTTGCGCTGCAGAACGGCAAGGTTGGCGGGCGCGAGTTTCCGTACCGCTCAAAGTGCATCCTCGCCTTTCAGCGCATGCAGGGCGGCGACGGCCCCGAGGTTTGCTTTTTCGCGATGTACGTGCAGGAGTACGGCTCCGAGTGCCCGGAGCCAAACACCAACCGCGTCTACATCTCGTACCTCGACTCGGTGCGCTACTTCAAGTCGGCGCCCGAGGGGCAGCGCACCACCGTCTACCACTCGATCCTCATCAACTACCTCGACTACGCGCGCGGCCTCGGCTTCGAGCACGGCCACATCTGGGTGTCGCCGCCCAAGCAGGGCGACGACTACATCTTCTACGCGCACCCGGAGGTGATGCTGCAGAAGCGGATGGGGCTGCTCAAGCTCAAGGAGTGGTACGAAAAGATGCTCATCATCGCGAAAGACAAGGGGGTCATCGCCGATTTCCAGGAACGCCCTTTCCCCAGCCCGCCCCCGGGAGGCCCCCGGGGCGCCCCCCCCCCCCCCCCGGGGCGCCTTCCAACACCCCCGTGTCGGCTGTCAGGACATGCTCGACGCGTACAAGGACATCGAGTCGGCCTCCGACATCCCCGTCTTCTCTGGCGACCATTGGGCGGCGTCGATCGCGCTCAAGATCCAGGAGCTCAAAAACAAGGAGAAGGAGCTCGCCAAGAAGAAGGGGGGCGGGCACAACGGCAAGGGGAGCAAGGCGGCGAGCGGCAGCGGCGTGCACGCCGACATCAAGCAGGAGGAGGCGCTCCTCAACCAGATCCAGGAGGAGATGCGCTCGATGCGCAACCACTTTATCGTCGTGACGCTCGCCGAGCAGAGGCAGGCCGGCAAGCGCAACAAGGTGCGCCTCGCCCGCGGCTCGGCGCCTCGCCCGCGGCGGTGCACGGCCGTGGCGAGAGCGCGTGGCCGCGCCGCTCGCAGGTGGTTGACCCGGTGCCGATCATGTCCAACGAGTTTGTGGACCAGCGGTCGTCGTTCCTCGAAAAGTGCCAGATGTACCACTGGCAGTTTGACGAGGAGGTCAACGCGGCGCACTCGACGCTCATGCTGCTCTACTACCTGCACGGCATGCACCGGACCGCGGCGGCCGCGCGCCAAAAGGCCGCCGCCGCCGACCTCGCCGCGCGCGGCTTGGGTGGCGCCGGCGCGAGCAGCGAGCAGCAGCAGCGCAGCCGCTCCTCCAAGATCGAGATGGCGATGCAGGACTGGACGCAGCTGCTCAACCACGCCAACGAGGCCGCCGCCTCGGAGACGTGGGAGCTGCCGCCCGAGGAGCTCTTCCTGCGGATCCTCGCGCAAATCAACAAGTCGAAGCGCGACATCCTGCAGGAAAAGTATAACCAGTGCCGCGACCCGTCCACGACCGCCGCCACCCGCTCCGTCTTCATCCGCGTGCTCAAGCGGTGCGCGCGCCGCCTCGACCCTGACCCCACACGCTCACCCGACGCCACCCCGACCCGCACAGCCACCCGCCGCCCCCCGGCGCGCACCCCGGCGCGCGCGCGCGCACCCGGCCCCGACGCGCCCCCCCGCCGCCGCCGCAGGATCGCCGAGTCGTTTATGTCGTGCCTGCACAACATGCAGGCCAACCGGCAGCTGCCGAACGCCGCAGCCTCGTCCGCCGCGGCCCCCGCCGCCGCGAGATCCGCCCCCGCCGCCGCTGCTGCGCGGCCGCCCTTGCCCGCGCCCGGCCTCGCCTCCGCTGCGCCGTCAGGACTTGCTCCGCCGCCGGCCAGCCCAGCCGCCGCTGCCGCGAGCGGCGCGGCGCCTGCTCCGAGGTTCGCCCCCGCCCCCTCGTCTGTGTTGGGCTCTGCTCCTCCCACGCTGCCGCCGGCCACCCCGGCCACCGCAGCTGCTGCGGCCGCCGTCTCCAGCGCGGCCGCCGCGTCCACCGCCGCCGCCGTCGCCGCCGCCGCTGGCGGCATCGGCGCGGTTGGCTTGCCCGGATGCGCCGGCGCCTCTGCGGGCGCCCCTGGGCCCCCGGGGCTCGCCGCCGCCGTCGCGTCCTCCGTTGCGGGAGCTGCGCCGACGCCGGCCACCCCTGCCGCAGCTGCGGCGGCCGCCGTCGCCGCCCCTGCCGCTGCCGCTGCTCTCGCGCCTGCTGCTGCCGCGGCGCCTCCTGCTGCTCCGGCGCCGCCCGCCGCTCCAGCGCTTGCTGCTGCCGCTGCCGCTGCTGCTGCCGCTGCTGCCGCTGCTGCCGCTGCTGCTGCTCCGGCGCCTGCCGCAGCGTCGCCGTGACGGGACAAGGTATCGTGTGCGGGGCACAGCTTGGTGTCTTTTGTTCGTTGTAACTCTTCTCTCTCATAAATCGCCGATCAGCGCGCGCGCGGCTTCCACAGCTTTGGTTTGAGGCTTTGAGCACTCGTTGTGCGCGTTGCGGTTGCGCCCCCCCGCGCTTGGGGAGGTCTCGCGACCCCCCGCGACTCCAAGAGCGTCTAAGCTCTATCCTCTAAGCTCTATGACGTCTTTAAGGTGCACCTTATCCTTAAGCGTCGTCTCTCATTCCAGTTCGCGGGGGTGGGTCTCGCTCAAACACACAATCACAAATCTAATGAAGAGAGAAGTCATAAAAGCAGCGCGGCATCCTCCGCCGCGATGAGCTTGTCCAGGGGCACGGGCGGCCGCTTCCACACCTCGCGCTTGGCACGTCCCTCAGTCCTCGCGTCCGGTGGCCGGCCGGACGCGACGCTGAGGGGCGCGCCACAACACAGTTCGCCCCCGCACCCGTCCGCGTCTCTGCCGGTCACGCTCCAGTGGATGGACGTCAACGCGCCCGGAGACGGGCACTCTTCCTTCGGCTGGCACGGATGCAGTGGCAGCAGGCCCCGAGTAACGGCGTCTCGCCTTTCCGGGGGTGCGGTCGGCCCTTCAGCCGAAACCTCGAACGCCACTGGCCCCGGCGGCGTGCGCATGCCAGGTCCGTCCAAGATTTTCCAATCGGGCCCCACCGCCAGAGGGCTGGCCTCGGGTGCATGGCGAGCCCCTCTCGCGACACCCTGCCGCCTTTGAGCCGACTGCGGAGGCGTGCCGGTCAAGATGTCGTCATGTAGCCAGGAAGCGCTGCTGGTGTCTTGGCCTCGCGGGCCCCCGTGGTCGGCCCCCGCCGAGCCCGCCGTTTCGACGCGCGAGCGCGGTCCGTGGCGCATCTCCCATTGTCGGCTTGTTGGACGATGTGGGTGCGACGCGTCGCCGATCCCGCCCTCAGATCCAAGCTTATGCGCGCGCGACCGAGCCGCGGCGGTCATCTGCGCGGCCTTGGCAGCCTCGAGCCTCCGCCCTGCCTCCTCGGGGTCAATCTTGCTGGCCGCCTCGATGAGCTCTGCCGCGGAGGCTCGCTCTCGCTCAGCCGCCTCTCTGGCCTTGTGTCTCCGCACGCGCTCCCGCGCAGCCGCCTCTGCCGCTCTCGCCACCTCTGCCGCTCGCAACGCGTCCTGCTGTTTTGCAGCCGCCTCTTCTGCGCGCATGCGCTCCCGCTCCTCCCGCTCCAGGGCCAGCTTCTTGCTGAGTGAGCTTGCGACCTGCCTCCGGTGTTCCTCGGCCTTGCGGCGTGCGTGAGCTCGCCTCTCGGCTGCTGTCACCTCTTCTGCTTCGGCAACCCGCCGCTCGGCAAGCGCCTTTGCCTTCAGAGAGGCCTTTGCCGCCTGCAGCCGCTGGACCGCCTTTGCCTGCAGCGAAGCTGCCCGCTCCTTGGAAGCCGCAGCACGCGCCTGCACGGCTGAGGCTTGCTCGGCGGCCTGCCTTGACTCGGCCTTTTGCCGCCGCAAATGAGCTCTGACCCTGGCGCGCGCATCGGGTACCTCGCAACCTCGGCACTCTCGTGAGGCTCCCGGCGGTGCTCTCTTTTGCGGAGCCGATAGCATCGCTGCAGAGGCCGGCCGCCGCTTGAGCGGCTGCGCAGGCAGCCGGATCCGCGGCACGCTAGCAGCGCGCACCCTCAAGGGCGACTTGCTGAGGGCGAGCAGCTCTGTGGACGCCTCTGCATCGCCGCTGAGCAATGCTTGAGCTCGCCTGATCAGGGCGGCGTCTTGGGCGTCCAGTCGAGAAAGAGCCGAACCCAGAGCCTCCGCCACCTCGAGCGAAGACGAAGACGGGTGCGAAGGTGGAAGTTTGGACGGGATTAGATCTGCATAACGTGGCGACAGGAAGTCTGAAATCTTCCCTCCTCGCTCCACCTTTGGCATCGTCGTCAACCATTCTTCAATCGAGGCCGGTTGGCGGGCGGCAGCGGGAGAGAGCGTGGCCCGTCGTTTGTGATGCCGCGGACCTGTCGCAACGGATGCGGCGGCCGGCGGCGGCGGCATCCGCGAGGGCGGCGGCCCTGTGGAACCAGAGCTGGCGTTACTGCGCGGTTCGCGTTGCTATCGAGCGTTGTGCGTGTCAATCCCACAGTACTCGCCCCCCCCCCCCCCCCCTACCCTCCTCGACTGCATTCACTTCCTACATACATATGTATGTACTTTTAGCTTAATGGGAGAACAGGGAGAACTCACTTCCCACATACATGTACTTTTAGCTTAATGGGAGAACAGGGAGAGGGGGTTGTGTTCTCTAGGCCCCTAAGGGCCCTCTCTCAGTGTAGAGAGAGATTTTTGAAAACCAACAAGAAATCACGCCTTTCTCACAGTGAGTTGGGCTCGGCAGCTTGTCAGCCCTCAGCCGAAGCTGGGGCCGGTCCCGTAGCCGTCTTCTCTCAGTGTATGTAGTTCTTACGAACGTACCCGAGCTGAACTGCCTGCCTGGCGGGGTTTGCGATGCTCGAGTTGCGATGAGGAGCGACACCGAAGGGTAAATCTCGGGGGGTTAGTACTCGTAACCACTCCGGATGCGCATTTTCCTGCGGGCGGAAAGAAATACAAAACGCGTTATTGTTGGCTCAATGCACAATGGCTAGAGCCAAACGCCACAAAAGGGTGCAAATGCGCTTTGTGTGAGGGGCCTGATATACATACACTTTTACAAATGAGTACAAATGGACGCTGACTCAGAAACGGAGAGGCTCGAGCAACAACTCACACCTTCCCACACTTTCAACTCACAAAAGGAAGCACCATCGACACACATGCACGCAGGTGCGCGGTGTTTGCATACACCATGTACATGTCCAAGCAGAACGCTCGGCAGAAGTTCAGCCCAAGGCCCTAGCTAGCCCTTTGTGGCTGCAGCACCGGGTGCGGTGACCTTCCACATGCCCAGAGCACGCGTCGTTGGCATGCAGCACGGACTGGCAGAGCACAAGCCACTGCGCGGAGTCAAAGTCAAAGAGGGCAAGACTGCCACGGGCCATGCAAGCCAAAAGTGAGAGCAAAGTGGTCAAAATTCGGTGCTTCGTTGTTTGCTCCTACGGTTGGTAGAGCACCCCGCACGCTGCGCATGAGAGTACGTTTGAACCTTGCGCACCTCCTGATGGTACTAGCAGGCGATGGCATTGACTGCACCGGTAGAATCGATCACTGAAAGCGGATGTAGGAAGTTGGCCCTGGTCCGACTGTTGTATAACACTCACGTGCGACTGCGGCTGCGGTGGCTGCGGCGGCTCCGGCTGGGGAGGCTGAGGCTGCGGCTGTGAAGGCGGCGGGTGCTGGATCTGAGGTTGGGAAGGCTGTTGCTGGGGCTGCGGCGGCAACGGCTGCGGAGGTTGTTGCGGAGTAGGTCGAATTGACGTTGGATGAAGAGGCAGTTGCTGCGAGGGCGGCTGCGGCGAGGGTTGCTGCGACGGCGAAGGCTGGGGCTGAGGCTGCTGCGGCGATTGCTGCTGAGGCGAGTGGGTAGGCTGCTGCGACAGCAGAACCAGTGGGTGTTGCGGCAGCGGCTGCTGTTGCTGAGGCAGCTGCGGCGAGGGCTGCTGCAACGGCAGAAGCTGGGGCTGCGGCTGAGGCGATTGCTGCTGAGTCGTTTGGGGCTGAGGCTGCTGCGACAGCAGCACTAGTGGGTGCTGCGGCGGCGACGACAGCGGCTGCTGTTGCTGAGGCAGCGGCTGCGGCGAGGGCTGCTGTGACGGCAAAGGCTGGGGCTGGGGCTGCTGCGACGAGTGCTGCTGAGTCGTTTGGGGCTGAGGCTGCTGCGACAGCAGCACTAGTGGGTGCTGCGGCGGCGACGACAGCGGCTGCTGTTGCTGAGGCAGCGGCTGCGGCGAGGGCTGCTGTGACGGCAAAGGCTGGGGCTGGGGCTGCTGCGACGAGTGCTGCTGAGGTGTTTGGGGCTGAGGCTGCTGCGATGGCAGCACTAGTGGGTGCTGCGGCGGCTGCTGTTGCTGAGGCAGCGGCTGCGGCGAGTGCTGCTGCGACGGCAGAGGCTGGGGCTGCTGCGGCGATTGCTGCTGAGTCGTTTGGGTCTGAAGCTGCTGCGACGGCAGCACTATTGGGTGCTGCGGCGGCGACGGCAGCGGCTGCTGCTGCTGAGGCAGCGGCTGCGGCTGCTGAGGTAGCAGCTGCTGCAGTTGCGTCTGCTGTGTTTGCTGCGTTTGCATCGCAAGCGGCTGAGGCGGTGCATGTGACTGCTGTGCTTGCGGTGCGGGCGCGAGGGACGCCGGATGCGGCTGCTGCATCGTCAACTGGTGCTGCAGCGTAGGGGTCAGCGGCGTTTGCCCTTGTGCTTGCATCTGCGCATATCGCTGGTAGAGTTGCTCCTGGTGCTGCATCTGCGGGTACATCAGATGGGCTGTTTGCGGCAGCTGCATTTGCTGCATTTGCGGTTGGTGCAACATCATCTGCGGACTCATCTGGGGCTGAATCGGCACCGGCCGCCCGTGTGGATTCAGCGGAACGGCGGCGGCGTAGGCCGCCTGCCCCCCTGATAGGTGCGGCGAGTGCATGGCGGCCCCATACGGTTGGGCCGCTCCCGCCAGTTGCGCAGAGTACTGCGTTGCCATGGCAAAGGAGATGGCGCGATCCATTCGCTCCTCCAGAGCCGGCGGCCCACGTTTGCGGCCCACGCGCGGGATGCAGGGAATCCCACGGTCCACGCAGTTGGAACATGCGCCGCACTTGAGCATGACGCAGCGGACTCGCCTCTTCATGCACCCCACACACGCCGAGTGGCATCGCTTCCGCTCTCCTGTGCGCGAGAGGGACAAAGGTCAGACGCCGCTCGTCTGCGGCACGTCTAGCCGCGGCGCTACTAGAGACGAGCTACGCGGCAGTGCGCACCGGAAGGGTAGTATGACTCCTTCTCAATTGGCTCCAGCAGATCAGCATGGGAAAAGCGCTGGTCGCCCTCATCCGATCGGGCGCGGGCCACGAGGCTGCTCCCTGTCACGCCGTCGCCGTCTCCAGGCTCAGAATCTGAGTTCTCGGCTCGCACCTTGAGGCCGACCTTTGGCACTGATTGCACACGCTCATGCTCCAGCGACATGTTGTGGCTCCAGAGGGCTGGTTGGCGCACGGTTTCAAGAATGCAAACATGCCCTCGTTGAGTTTTGCCTTCAACTTTACTGCGTTTAGGACGTGATGCGCGTTATTGGGGACGGACGCTGTACCGATGAATGTTGTGCGGACGTCCGCCGCGCAATAACGCTGTTCCGGGAATACGCGCTTACACCAGAACGAACGGAAAAAGGCACGGGCAGGGTTGAGTTATGCCCGGGACTGGCAAAACTCATCGTCACAAACGGCTGTGACTCTTTTGTTGCTCTTTTGATGACAACATTGGGGGAAAGGGGGTGGGGGGGGGGGGGGGATTTGATGCTCTCTCTCTCTCTCTCTCTCTCTCTCTCTCTCTCTCTCTCTCTCTCTCTCTCTCTCTCTCTCTCTCTCTCTCTCTCTCTCTCTCTCTCTCTCTCTTGTGTGTGTGTGTGACGAAGGTCGAAGCACGAAGGTGGAGGAAGGAACTAGAGCGGCCGAGACCCGAGTCCGAGTACCGAGACGGCGTACTGCAGCACACGGGGCGTGGCGGCGCGCTCGCGATATCGCGGTACGTACATATCTCCGGCCGACCGCTCTTTCGAATGGTCAAGCACATGCACATATACGGGAGAACTCAAATCCAGAACTTCCCAGCGTGTCGAAGCCGAGAGGCTCTGCCGCGTCTGGACCAGCGACAGCGGTGACAACGCGAATGCTCGCAATCGCACGGGCACCCCCGTGAGCGGCGTGTGTCCGCGTGCGCGAGTGCCTGCGACAGCTGGAGCGCCGAGCTCCCCTCCCCCTCCTCTCACAGCCTCGCCCGTGGCCGTGCAACTAGATCTCGCCCGACAAACTGATGCGATGATTTGTGAATACGCTGGTGTCCACGCCGTCCTCATCGGCAAGCGGCAGGGGCGGGGGTGCGTCCGGCGCCTCCGGCTTGTACCACGTCGTCTCCTTCGTGTGCACGTTGTAGTAGTATGGCCTGCGCGTCGCATCGTCGATGTACTCAATCCAGCCATGCGGCAGGATCCCCTTCTGCAGGTTGATGGCACTGAGGCCGGCCTGCTGGACAACGGTCGAGCCGACGATGGCCATCAGCTGCTTCACCGCCGCCTCCGCCTGAATCTCGCGCGCGGCAAGCCTCGACAGCAGCGAGTCGAGTTCTGCCTGGTGCTCGCCGCCGACGCAGAGCTTCGTCTCGCGGATGAGCGCAGAGCAGGAGATGAAGATGGTCTTCTGGCTGCCACCCGGCTCGCTCTGAGACTCTCTCCGGGTCCCGCCGCCCATGAAGTAGAGAGCGGTTGACGGCACGATCAGGGCGAGTCGCTTCGTACACTCTCGCCGCCGTCCCGTCCGCCTATTGGTCCGCCTATCGGCTAGCACAAAAGAATTACACGCGCTTCGGCCACTTCGACTGGCACTAACACAAGTTAGCTCCCTGCACTCGAGCGCCCTTCATAATTCTTTTGCCTTGTGTACCTGTGTTAGTGCCAGTGCGCGCCAGTCCCGTGCCTAGTGTATAAATAAATAATTGGTCCGCCTATTGGGAGAGAGAGAGAACCGCGCCATTCGCTCTCACCCGGCGACATCGACTGGCACTAACACAAGTTAGCTCCCTGCACTCGAGCGCCCTTCATAATTCTTTTGCCTTGTGTACCTGTGTTAGTGCCAGTGCGCGCCAGTCCCGTGCCTAGTGTATAAATAAATAATGCAGACATCTCCAGGAGAGATAGTCCAGGAGGATGCATTCACGCCTCTCTAACGGCGTCGACTTCCCGCTGGCCGGACAAGAGGCCAGCTTCGGCCGACAGAGCCCTCTCCCGCCCACGCCGCCGCTCGGCACCCCCATCGTTTGAGGTCACGAGCTCCGGGCCACCGGACGAGCACCTCGCGGGCATCCGATGCTGAGCGCCGAAAAGAATTTTTAGTCTGATGTAAACGCGGGAGCCGCTGAGCGACCCCCGCGAGGTCGTCTTGGCACTTAGGTCTTAGCTCCGTGCACTCGACCGCTTCGCCACAGGCAAGCTAATAGCAGCCCGAATTCTTTTGCAACGAGAGTTGTGTCGTGCGGCGCTGGCAGGTTTACAAACAAATATCAGGTTTATGGCTTCAGCTGACTTAGAGGAGAGGAGCCGGCTGGAGCGAGAGTAAAATACGGCCATCGGTTTTTTCTCAATTCTTTTTCGGCGTGCCGGCGGCATGAATTCTTTTTCGGCGGCGTGAATTCTCTTCTCCGGCATGCCGAGAAATTACGCGAGAGCAGAAGCAGCCGGGGACGGCCTAGGGCGGAAACGAGGAGGTGGCGGAGGCGGAGGCAGAGGCAGGGGGCGGAGGAGCAGGAGGAGGAGGCGGCGGCGGAAGCGGAGGCGGAGGCGGAAGGCGGAGGCGGAGGACGCCCGGATGGAGGCGACGAGGCAGCCGAGCGGAGCAGGGAGGCGCCCGAGCCGCGAGAGGTGCGCTCGCGCCTGCCGGAGAAGCTGAGGCAAGCTTTGCGTCAAGCGGGAGCGGGCTGGCGGAGGACACCCCGGCGGCGGGAGCGGCGGTGACATGGATACGCCCTGCGTGCTGAGGGTTTTGGCATTTGCGACGGCGGCACAGCTTTTTGCGAACGCCCTTACCGCCAAGCCGCGGCCGGTCAAGGCACTCGCGGCAGGTTCCGCATTGCCTCCGTAGCCAGGCAGCCGGCGCACTCACGGCACACCGACACCGCGGGCCGGGGGACCCTCGACTCATTGAAGCCCGTGAGCTCTGGAGCGCGCGAGCAAACCCGAGGCACGAGAGTGCGGTCGTACCTCGCCCACGTCCCCCCTTGCCCGGGGGACGGCGAGGGAACCCGCCATGCTGGGGCGAGCCTTTTGGGAGCAGCGTTCAGCTGTTCCCACAGCAGGCTGGAAGTACCTCGCCAGGCCACCGGCGATTTCTTCTTTATAGCGCAAAATAGCGGCGGCGGACTTGAACAGATTTCTTTTGGGGGGGGGGGGGGGGGGAATTCGCGCTAGACGGCACACATCGGGTTCGCTCACAAGAGTGGGCTGCAAGAGAGGGACGATCATTGGCTGCGCTGTGGGACAGTACACACACACACACACACACACACACACACACACACACACACACACACACACACACACACACACACACACACACACACACAGTCAGTCCACTCAACGGGCTCCTTCCGGTCAGGGCTTTGTTGCCGAGAAAGATGGGGGGAGGACGAACTCCGTCAAGCCAAGCTTGGGGGTTCCGTCCTGGTTGAGCAATCCCCAATGTGCCTCTGCTGGGTTTCCCGTCTTCTTTGCCTCGTCAAAGAGTTCAAAAAGGAAGACGTAACCGGGCACGAGGTTGTACGTCGTCGTCATGCGGCCTAGGTCGCGGCGCATGTCCTGGTAGAAGAGGCGCGCGTTTGCAATCGATGCGCCAACCGCGCTTGGTTCCGTCGGCCATCCGGTTTCGGTGATGGCAATCTGCTTCGACCCCGCGCTCTTGCTGAGCTTGTCCAGCGCGTGGCGCATGTTGTAGAGCTGCGACTCCAGCATGCTGCTAAAGGGGGGGGTGCCGAAAGGGGTCTTGGCGTCGCCAAGCACCCAGTCTTGCCAAGTCGTCTTGTCGACGCCCGTCGGAACGCCCTCAAAGCTGAAGTAGGGGTAAGGGTTGAAAGCCCAGAAGTCCAGGTTGGGCATGCACGCTTCAACCACCTTCTGGTTGGCCTTCTTGATGATCACGTCACCCCAGTCACCATTGTTTGGCCCCACCACACCATTGGAGAAGGGCACCGTGACCACAATGCCAGAGCCTGACGGGGAGCCTTGCAGCGCAGCTTGCACATTAGCGACTGCCATCGGCAGCTTCTGGAAGATGTCGAGATCCTTGCCTTGCGGAGGGTTTCCACCGGGGAGATCGGGCTCGTTGCCAACCGCGATGCTCCTCACAAAGTGGTACCTGCTGAGGATGGGCAGCAGCTCCTTTGCCTTCTCTGCCGAGTCGGCGAAGGCAATGACTTCGTCCTGCGGAACCATGATCATGACCTCGAGCTTCTTGCCCGGCCGCTGTGTATGCGCTGGATAGCGCATCGAGCAGGTCGGTATCGTTCCAGGACCACAGCTTCAAGGTGGTGAGCTTGTAACCGGCGGCAACGTTGGCGTACTTTTCCTTGGCCGCCTTGTCAACCGTAATGTTCATCAGAGAAAGGGAGAAGTTGACGCCGTAAGAGGAAGCAGCTGGCGCCTCGTCGCTGACAAAACTGCCGCTGACGGCGCGTGCGTCCGCGTTCTTGCTAGAGTGGCAGCCCATTGTTCTGTGTGTGGCAAGGGGCCTGAAACGAGCGACTAAGTCCTGGAAGGATGAGTCCCCCGTCCTTGACCTTGAGCGACGAACGTATACCTTTGAATTCCGGCGGGTTGGCATGAACGCGAATTTTGTGTTGTGCACTTCTTTTTTTTTCCCCCCCCCCCCCCCCTCTCTCCCTCCCTCCCTCCCTCCCTCCCTCTCGCTCTCTCCAATCGTTGTAAAGGGTGTGGACCGTGAGTGAGTGAGCGCCTCGCCGCTAAGAGCCTAAGACGGCTACACGACCGTCTCGTGTGCGTGCCGCCGTCTTTGTCCGGAGTGAAAAGTCCAACGCGCTCGTCGGTGACGGCTTCCTCCAACCTGCGCCGCGCTCGGCGAACCTCGACAGCGCCTTCGGTGGCATGCAGCTCTTTGCGACAGGCGGCTTGTGTGAGCGACACTGCTCGGCGACTGCCGGCACACTGTGTGAGACCATGGGTGTGAGGTGAAACCGCGCTACCAGCGCTTGGTCACATCGGCCCCGAGGTCAGATCTTTCTACTCTGTTGATGACACAACACTTGTCTACTCGCTGGAGCCGAGCAGGAGGGCCTAACGCACAACCCCTGTGCAACTCAGGGTCCTTCCCCTTTACAATAGACGTATATACCCTCGCCGCCGTCCCGTCCGCCTATTGGTCGTCGGCTCAGCGCCCGAAAAGAATTTTTGCGGCCGGACTCCCTCGCCGCTCGCGCGACACTGGACTGACTGGCGCGCACTGGCACTAACGCACAGGTACACCACGGGAGCCGCCTAAGCGACCCCGCGAAAAAGAAAGAAAGAAAACAGACAAGAGACAACCCCATATACGTGTACCCTTCTCCGAGACCTCGCGAGCGGGCAGGTATTCACACCCCGGCAGTGTGCTTTGGGCAGGGCGCAGGGCAGTGTGGGTTTCACACCCGGGGCAGGTAGGGGATCGGGCAGGGCAGTTGTGCGGCAGTGTGCGGGCAGGGCAGTACGGCAGGGCAGGGCGGGGCAGGGCAGGGCAGTTGGGGTCATAATTGCAGGGCTGAGATTCGGGATCTCAGGTGGTGAAAAAAAGGGTTTAAAGAAACAAATTAAATTTTTTAAAAGGGGCGCAAGTTACGCGGCGAGGGAAAAGGGAGCAAAGAGGGGCAGCAAAAGGGACAAAAGGGACGCGGAAAGTTATCCCGTCGAGGAAGGCGAGGCTCGCGAGAGGGCGAGAGCTAGTGCGAGAGTCACACACGACACACACGACACGACAGGAACACAGACACAGACACAGACACAGACACAGACAGCTACACACACACACTGCGCGAGGGTGGGCCACGCACACGGCGTGTATTAGCCTCCTCCGAAGCCGGCAGGGCCGAGAGCGTGAGGGATAGGGCAATTTGCTATGCTCACCCGGATATGTTGGCATGCTAGAAAGGGGAGACAATTTGCTGTGAACATGGAATTTGAATAACAATCTCAATGAGATGTGTGAAGTCTGAAGAGGACGGCCGATCGACGAAACACATGCGCGAGCTTGCGAGATGCGAGCTCGTCTACATCTCAATCAAATCTCAGGGGGGCGCCGTGTGTATCCTTGAAGCTTGATGCGTGGCTGGCACTGCACTACTAGAGGAGCACCCATTGGTGGTTGGGGTTGGAGTCTACAACCCGAGGGAGGGATGGGAGGACGGCACGCCGCCACCACACAGGGATTTTAAGGAGAGGGGTGTGATGCGCTAGCCGACGCCCTGCGACGCAACATTCTTTCGCAGGTGTACCTGTGTTAGTGCCAGTGCGCGCCAGAAAGAAAGAAAGAAAACAGCCAACCCAAGGGAGGGATGGGAGAACGGCACGCCGCCACCACACAGGGATTTTAAGGAGAGGAGTGTGATGCGCTAGCCGTCGCCTACCCTGGGCGCCAGTCCCGTGCGAGGTGTCCCTTGTAGGAAGATGTGGCCCGCTCGTGGGAAGGCAGCCCCCGTGGGAACGCCACCCCCCATTAGAGGGGCACGCCACCTGGCCCACCCCCGCTCCTAATTGCGCACGGGAGCGGTGCACCGGAGCGGTGCGCAGTTTCATATGAACTGCACCGCTCCGAGTCGGGGGTGGTGCGGGAGTGGTGCAGTCCGGCGCACCTCCGCCGCGCCGAGCGTGGAGCCCTCCACCGAGCCGCAGGCTCGCGCCGCGGCGCCAGCGGCATCGTACGGGATGACGGCCGCCTCGCCATGTCGATCTCCGCGCACGCGGCGCGCTCGATCTCCGCGGTCGGCTGCCGCAAAAGCGGCTGGCTCACGACAGCGTTTTGCCGGTTGTCGGGTGGGAGTACATGTCGTCTGGTGTTTGGCGTGTACCTAGTTTTGATCGCGGCAATAAAGCGGTCGAACGAATAAGCCACCCATAAATAAATAATTGGTCCGCCTATTGGGAGAGGAGCACCCATGGGTGGTTGGGGTTGGAGTCTACAACCCGAGGGAGGGATGGGAGGACGGCACGCCGCGCCACCACACAGGGATTTTAAGAGAGGGGTGTGATGCGCTAGCCGTCGCCCTGCGACTGCAACATTCTTTCGCAGGTGTACCTGTGTTAGTGCCAGTAGTGTTGCTTTGTAAAATTCTTTCGCAAGTTCGCGGCGTGCGGGCAGCGGTGTGGCTGCTGGCAGGTTCATGGCATCAGCTGAAGGAGAGGAGTCCGAGACCCAGCCGCTGACCCCCAACCGTGGAGAGGAGAGAGGAGCCGGCTGGAGCGAGAGCTCCGTCCTAAAGTACGGCTCGCTCGGGCTGGTCATCGTCCAAAACAGCAGCCACGTGCTGTTGCTCCGATACTCGCGGGTGGCGGGCGGCGAGTGCGAGGGCTACGTGGCGCGCCGCGCCGCCTCCGCCGGCCCCGCCGCCGCCGCCGCCGCCGCCTCGCCAGCGCAGCCGCAGTCCGAGTTCACTGCCGCACAGCGGGTCTCTGCTCTCCCGCGGCTCTGCGCGCGCTCTCTGCGCTCCTGCGCGCTCTCTCTCTGAGCCCGATGTCGACCCCGCCGCTCGCAGACGTCGGTCGCCGTGCTCTTTGCGGAGCTGCTGAAGCTCACCTTTTGCTGCGCCACCATCCTCTTCTGCCTCGAGGGCGGGCCGTGTGCCACGCTGGCGCGGCTCAAGACAGACATTTGGGATCGGAAGCTCGACACGCTCAAGGTTGCAGTGCCGGCGCTGTGCTACACGGTGCAAAACAACCTGCAGTTCATCGCGGCGAGCCACCTCGAGGCGGCCCTCCTCCAGCTGCTCTACCAGACCAAGACCCTCTCCACCGCCATCTTTGGCGTCGTCATCCTCTCAAAGTCGCTGCGCTGCAACCAGTGGCTCGCGCTGCTAGATGGGGAGCACGGTCCCGTGAGACTCCGTGCTCGACGATGCCCAGCCGCACTCAGCTGTATCCGCTGCCCCCTGCGCGCACGCGATGCTCTGAAGAGGCGGCCTCGACTCCGTCTCCCCGCGCTGACTCTGGCACCCTCGTGACGCAGGCTCGCTCTTTGCGTGCTTGTAGCAGGAGTGGTGACGGCGCAGTGGTCGCAGCAGGTCTGTCCCGCGCGCGCGCCGGCGCGGCGGCGGCGACTCCTCGCACACCGACGCGCCAGTCTTCCCCGCGCCGCCGCCAGCGTGCCACGCCGCAGCACTCGCCTCACAGACGGCCGCCGCGCGCGCGCAGGATGCCGCCAATGGCGGGTCCAAGGGCGACATGACGGGCGTGCTCGCCGCGCTCGGCGTCTCCGTCTGCTCCGGCTTCGCCTCCGTCTATCTCGAAAAGATCCTCAAGGGTGCGCGCCCGCACGCCACCGCCGCCCAGCCCGCCGCCGCCGAGCCCGCCACCACGCTCGCCGCCGCCGCTATGGCCACCGCCCTCTCTCACAGCCCGCCGCCACCCAGCCCGCCACCGCCCTCAGCACCGCCCTCACCACCGCCGCCGCCGCCGTCGCCCGACGCCTCGCTTGCGCCCCGCCCGCTCGTCTCGGCTTGATCGTCCGGCTTGATCGCGCCGCAGGCGACAAGACGTCGCTCTGGGTGCGCAACGTGCAGCTGTGCATCTTTTCGATCCCACTGCAGCTCTTCGCCGTATGGCAGCGCGACTGGGGAAAGGTGCAGTCGCAGGGCTGGCTGCACGGCTTCTGCCCCGTGACGTGGGCGGTGGTGTGCATGTTTGCCTTCGGTGCGGCTGCTCGTGGCGATCGGGCAGAGCCGCGACACGTCCCATGACGCGTCGGCGACTCATCCACAGGCGGGCTGCTGGTGGCGGTCGTGATTCGCTTCGCCGATAACAACCTGAAGAACCTGGCGATGGCCATCGCAATCATCCTCTCGTGCCTCGTACTCCGTCCCTAGATGAAGACTGCTGATCTCCCCAGATCTCCCCAGATCTCCCAAGATCTCGGTCCCTAGACGAAGACTGCAGGATCCGCGCCTCCCGGCTAGCACTCGAGAGGGGTCGCGTTCCGCTGTGCTCCGCTGTGTTTGCAGCCCTCGTAGTCCCGCGACGCTCCGAGATCACGGCACGGTGCCGTATTCCAACCCTGGCGCTCGCAATGTAGGCCTCCATTCCGCTCTTCAACTTTCAGCCCAACCAGGTCTTCTGGAGCGGCGCGGCGCTCGTGATCGCCTCCATCTTTCTGTACGCCTGGCAGCCCAAGGCGAGGGAAAGCACCTCGTACCTGCCGGTGCAGGGCGGCGAAATGAGTTCGCCCAGCCGAAAGTGAGGGACGACTCGTGCCACCAACCGCTGTGCCGTGCCCCCTTCCCCGTGCGCGGACCTCGCTGTCTTGTGTCTGTCACGGGCGAGAGAACGAGAGAGCGGACGGACTCCCTCTCTCTCTCTTGGAGAGACCTCGCGGCTAGTGCGATGGTTCGGGAGCTGGAGGGAGGCTGACGCTGATGCAGCCTGAATGCCTGGCCGATGGTGGTTCGATATCGCCCGATGCGCGCGGGGACAGGCCCGGGGGGCGTGCTGCTCAGACGCGGCTAGTTAAAGCTGCCAATCGTGCTTTTAGAGTAAGACTACCTAGAGAGCACCCGAACTCCTGCGAGCAACCAGCAAGGCCGCGCACGGCGCACAGAATCCTCTCCGCCGAGTCTCCGGCGGTCGTCCGGCCAGCGCCCAGCGGCACAGCGCGCTGCACCGTGGCTCGAGCACCGTGGTCCGTGCCGCACGGCCTGCCGACGCGGCAGCGCGCGCTGCGCGGCGGTGTCGCCCACACCGCGCACCATGCCGCGCACGCGACTGCGGCACGCGGCCGAGCGCGCGCCTCAACCTCGCCGGGCTGTTGAACGCGCTCGGGCGGAGGCGCGCCGCCGCCGCCGGGGAGCCTCGACGGCGAGGAGGACGCGCGGCGAACGAGCCCGCGGCGAGAGGGCGCGAGGGGCTGAGTTGGATTAGGCGACTTTGTAGCGGAGGAGAGGCGCGGACGTCGCATCACACTGTATAGTGTATTTTGATGATACTATATCATGCGTCAGCCGGCAGCACGCGCCCCTGCGGCTCCTTTGAGGGGCTAGTCGCGATGCTGAACAACGCGTTTGCGTCGTTGCAGGACAAGAAGCCGAAGGTCCTCGGCGAAGGGACGCACCTCCGACCACTCACGCTACCGCAGAGGCCCACCGCGCGGGGCTCAATTGGTGTTGTGGCCGCGTGTGATGAGGGCAAGCGTCGCGCACGGCTCTGAAGCCTCGCCTTTCCCTTAATTCCCTCCCCTGGTGCCTTACTTAGGCTTAGCCCTTACGCATCCGAATTTTGTCGCGCCGGGCTGAGTCCTGTTCCTGAGAGACAGCGGCGATATAAACATAAATAACACGCAATATATGGGGTATATTGCTCTGGCCGTACGTGGCGCTACTTACGCCAGCGGCGCGCGGGGGGCGGCCAAGGTGCCCAAGGGGCGGCGGGATGGCCATTGTGTGTCATCCCGTCAAGGCACAAGCGACGTGGGCCATAGTCTGAGGGTTAGGTTTCTGGAGCCTCGGGTGCTTTTACAATTTTGATCGAGTAAGGGGTGAGTGCGACTTTTACCAAACGTTGGTCGTCTCGGAGCGCCTAGAGACTTGGCCACTTGGGGGGGGGGGGGGGGTTAGCAATTTGTAGACTTGTAGCATTTATCTCAAACTTTTCTTCGGCGCTGCGCGCCGGGCGCAGTCAGTAGTAGCTATCGTCCCGCAAAGTAGTTCCCGCACACTACGGCTCTAGAAAAATGCATACGCTCGCCTCGAAAGCGCCCGCCGGTGTGTTCCAAATAAGGCCCTCTCGGGCAACAAGGCGCCTCGCGTCTCCCTCCCAAAACGCGGTCAGCTATATCACTGAGGGAGGGTGTAGAGGATGTAGAGCGTAGAGCGCTGTAGAGCTGTAGAGATGTAGAGCGCTCTGGAGCGCTGTAGAGCGCTGTAGAGCTGTAGAGCTCTACATCCGCCGCGGGACGAACTGCGTGCGTTGTAGAGCGATGTAGAGGCGCTCTACAACGTGAAATCTCTACAACAAACTCTACATGATAAGCGGCGAACGAGGCACGGTCGCTCTCCGACATGAGGCGCGTTGCACTTGCCAGTGCTGCCCTGGCCTTCTGTCTGCCCGCCCAATGGGTGGCAGGTGCCTCTGCTGCTATGGCATGCCTCACGGCTGCGACTGGCCGGCGCCTCGGCGCGTCAGCTCGGCTCGGCGTAGCGATCGTGGCCAGCGCAACTCGCTTGGACTCAACGCTCAGCCAGGAGCTCCCGCACGCGCTGGCGCGAGTCATGGCGCATGCAACGCGTCTGAATGCTCGCCTCGCCTTGCGCAAATGCGACCGTCCTCGCCGCCGACAGTCCACCGCCTGCTAAAGAAGCACTGCGACGAATGCGGCACCGGCGACGCATGGCAGGCTGGTGATGACGCAGTTATGGGGTGTTGTGTGCCATCAGAGTGACTCTCTGTGTGTCAGGGATAGTCAGGGCCGTCCATCAGAGCTCCAGTAAGCTCGGAGACATCCCATTAGCGCGACTCGACCTCTTTGAGTCACTGCCTTCCCGGCGGTTTGGCTGTAGAGCCTCTACAACAAACTCTACAGCAAAATCGCGCTCTACATCGCTCTACAACGGAGGCGCTTCGTCCCGCGGCGGATGTAGAGCTCTACATCTCTACAGCTCTACGGCGCTCTACACTCTACATCCTCTACACCCTCCCTCAGCTATATCAGAGCCGCACGAATAGAGTCGGAGAGAGAGATTTTTGAAAACCAACAAGAAATCACGACTGTCACAGTGATTTGGGCTCGGCAGCTTGTCAGCCCTCAGCCGAAGCTGGGGCCGGTCCCGTAGCGAAGAGTCGGCCGTCACGCACGGCCAACGTATGTACGGCCTAGAATTAGCACACGCGCCTCTGCTTGCATACACTCATACATTGGATTGTCATCGCCTGTGAGTGCGAGATTAGGGCTAGCCGCAGGCAGCTAGCCTCTGAGGAGGGCGTCCGTAGACACCTCACTAGACCCCACACACGGTCTCGTCCGTGCCTCGCCGGCCGGCGAGATTGCTGGAGGTAGAGCAAGCCTGCTCTAGCCTCGCATGTCACTTCCTGTCGTCTGTTGTGATGTTGTGCCCTTGTTTGTTTCTCTTGGCACCGTGGAGTGCTGGGGGGGGCGACAGGGAGGATATGGCCTTGAGTTATGTGTACGCCTACTCAGGGTGTGTGGCAGCCCGCTGGCTGTGTGTCTTGTGAGCTTGTTTGTGTCTGTGTGTCGCTCGTGCGTGTCGTCATCATCTGTCCAGCGTCCACCCATACCGCGTTGGTGTCCAGTCCAAACCTGGCTGTTCTTCACCTTTCTACCTACCTACCTACCTAGTGTGTATGGTCGTCACCGGCCGCAAGAGTGCCGGAGCGCAGCTGGCCCGTTCATTGCGCTCGTGCCAGAACAGGACATCCACCACCCGTGCTTGCGCATCGGCACGCACCCACATATCATCGGCGGAGTGCAGGCTACAGCAAGGGGGGGTACAAGAAGAATTCTTCCAGCAGTGGCATCTCGCGTCGAGCAGTGGGGTCGATCACGGGGGTCGATCACCAGCCGACGCCGACGACATTGATGCTGCTTTGGTCGATGGTCTTCTTCCTGGGCGCCGTACGACGACTCCCGATTCCGCCGCTGCTGCCGGGCTGGCGGGGCGGCGCCGCCCGCATGGCAGCCAGCAGGCCGCGGCCGCCGGACAGCTCGCTCGAGCAGCTCACCGTCAAACAACTAAAGGAACGCTGCTCTCAGCACGGGCTGCCCGTCAGCGGGGTGAAGGCTGCGCTAATCAAGCGACTTCGTGCTAGTGGTGGAGCGCCGGATGAGAAGGTAGCCGCTGCGGCGGGCAGTGGTGGCGGCGGCGGCGGCAGCAGAGGCAGCGGCAGCAGAGGCGGCGGCAGCAGAGGCGGCGGCAGCAGAGGCGGCGGCGGAGACTTGCCTGGACGGACGCTGATGGTCGTCGAGTCGCCGGCGAAGATTGCGACGCTGTCCAAGTTTGTGGGCCCCGAGTACGAGCTCCTCGCCTGCAGTGGCCACGTCCGCGCGCTCCCGTCGAAGCCGGGGTCCGTGGCGCCGGACCGCGGGTTTGAGATGGTCTTTGAGCAGGCGCCGAGCAAAGGGCGGGTGGTGCAGGCGCTGGTGCAGGCGGCGAGGCGGAGCAGCGCGGTCGTACTGGCCACTGACCCCGACCGCGAGGGCGAGGCCATCGCGTGGCACGTCGCGCAACTGCTCGCCGAGAAGGGGGCACTGTCGGCCGGCCAGCCCGTCCGCCGCATCTCCTTTGGCGAGATCACAAAGTCGGCCGTCCTCGACGCCATCGGCGCGCCGCGCGAGATCGACATGCCGCTCGTGCGCGCCCAGCAGGCGCGGCAGGCGGTCGACTACCTCGTCGGCTTCAACCTCTCGCCCATCCTGTGGCGGAAGCTGCCCGGTTGCCGCTCGGCCGGCCGCGTGCAGAGCGTGGCGCTGCGGCTGCTCGCCGAGAGGGAGGAGGAGGTGCTGCGCTTCGCGCCGAGCGAGTACTGGCGGATCGCTCTCGGCTTCGGCCCTCCCGGCACGCCGGCAGGCGAGGGGGCGGCGGAGGGCGGCTTGCTCGAGGCGGAGCCGACGACCTTGCGTGGCGAGCCGCTGGGCAAGCTCGGCGAGAGATAGCCGAGAGATAGCCGAGAGCTCGTCGAGAGATGGCCGAGAGATTGCCGAGAGATAGCCGAGAGACAGCCGAGAGACAGCCGAGAGGCAGCCGAGAGGCAGCCGAGACACAGCCGAGACACAGCCGAGACACAGCCAAGGCACAGCTTGCGCGAGGCCGCGAAGTCGCCCGCTCTCCTCCCTCTTCACGCACTCTTCACGCACTCTTCACGCACAGCCTCTGCTCCGCCAGGCTTGCCCAACGGGGAGGCCGCCGCCTCCGCCGCGGCCTTGCTCGCCGGCGCCGCGCCGTGGCGGGTGGCGGCTGAGGATGGATTACGAGCATGAGCATTGCTCGTTGAGAACAGGCGCCGCGCCGTGGCGGGTGACGGCGGTCAAGCGCTCGAGTCGCCAGCTGAAGCCGCCGCCGCCGTACAACACCGCCGCGCTGCAGCTCGACGCGTCGGCGCGCCTCTCCCCGCCGGCGTGGGGAGGATTACCGATTGACGAGTGCTGACTACGAATCAATCACCAGGCGCGCCTCTCTTTGCCGGTCGGCGTGGTGATGCAGCTGGCCCAGAGGCTCTACGAGGGGGTGGAGCTGAGAGGCGAGCGGCGCGCCCTCCTCACGCACAATCTCGGGCGATCTAGGGTGATCTCGGGTCATCTCCGGTAGGCGAGCGGCGCGCCCTAATCACGTACATGCGCACAGACTCGCTCGTGATGAGCGAGGACGCAATCAGCGCGGCCCGGCGCCTCGTCACGGCGCGCTTCTCGCCGGCGGAAGGCTGGCTGAGTACTAGTGAGTAGTGACGGAGGAGCAGCTTGTGACTAGGCGCGCTTCTCGCCGGCGGAAGGCTGGCTGAGTACTAGTGAGTAGTGACGGAGGAGCAGCTTGTGACTAGGCGCGCTTCTCGCCGGCGGAAGACTGGCTGCCAGCCGAGCCGCGACGCTTCGTCGACCGCAAGCGGAAGAATGCGCAGGAGGCGCACGAGGCGATACGGCCGGTCGACTTTGGGGTCGAGCCGAGCTCGCTCGAGGGTCTGCTGCCTCCGAAGGAGGCGCAGCTGTACGAGCTCATCTGGCGGCGCGCCGTCGCGTCGCAGATGGCCCTCGCCGCAGCCCGGGTCGCTCTCCGTCTCTCTGATTCATAATGATCACCGGGTGGACGATGTTTAGGCCTCCGCGCGGCACGAGGCGCTCTCCATCTCGCTCGCCGCCGAGGGCGCCGGCACCGCGCGCTCGTCGGCGTCGCGTCTTTGAGGCCAGGAGCTTTCCAGGAATTTTCTCAGAACCTTCTGGAACCTGTCTAGGCGTCGCGCCGCGTCTTTGAGGGCTTCGAGGCGGTGCTCCGCCCGGCCGGCGGGGCGGGCGGCGCGGGCGGCGCAGAGGGAGGGGAGGGCGCGGGCGACGACGACGGGGCGAAGGGTGCGGCGGGCGAGGCGGTGGACGAGGTGGACGAGGCGGGCGGCGGCGCGGCGGCGGGCGGCGCGGCGGCGAGGGCGGCTGCGGCGAGGGCGGCTGCCGAGGCCAAGGCTGCGGTGCTCGAGTCGCTGACGGCGGGGGACGAGCTGTGTCTCGTGATGATCTCCCCATATCTCCCCATATCTCCCCATATCTCCCCAGGCGGGGGACGAGCTGTGTCTGGTGCGCGCGCAGCCGTCGCAGCACTTCACCGCGCCGCCGCCGCGGTACTCCGAGGGCGGGCTCGTCAAGAGGCTCGAGCAGCTTGGGATCGGGCGGCCGTCGACCTACGCCGTCATCCTCAAGCTGTTGCAGGACCGGGGGCATGCCCATCTCTCCCCACGTCTCCCCACGTCTCCCCACCTCTCCCTCGAGCTGCTGCAGGACCGGGGGTATGCCGAGCTCGTCTCGCGCTCTCTCCGCCCTCTGCCGCTCGGCCAGATGCTGACGGCTCTCCTCACCTCCCAGCTGGAGCGGTACGCCAACTACGAGTACACCGCCAGGCAACGATGAACGGTTGGCGCGTCATCGGTAACATGTGATTAGGTACGTCGGCTACGAGTACACCGCCTCCCTCGAGGCCAAGCTCTTCTCCTTCTTTTTTGCCATTCTTAATTAGTAATCCTTGCTCGTTACTGATAGGCCAAGCTCGACGCCATCTCGGCGTCTGACCTCGACTCGGCCGCCTTCTTGTCCGAGTGGTGGGCCGAGTTCCACCCCGCCGTCGACGAGGTGATCTCCCCATATCTCCCCATATCTCCCCATATCTCCCCATATCTCCCCGCCGTCGACGAGATGATCTCCCCGTATCTCCCCATATCTCCCCATATCTCCCCATATCTCCCCATATCTCCCCATGTCCGACGAGGTGATGCAGGCAGACACGGAGGCGACGACTCCGAATGGCCGTCCAGCAATGCGTACTGGATTGTGCCTCTCAGGTGATGCAGGCAGACACGCAGGCGCTCCGCGAGACGGTCGTCGAGTCGCTGGCTTGGTTCCTAACCCCCGCCCTGCCCGGAGGAGCCCGCCGCCGGTGGTTGAGCTCCCATTCCCCTTGATTCGCGGCGCTCTCTGGCGCAGGCTCCTTTTCCCGGGGGAGGAGGCCCCTGCGGACACCGCGACGGGCGAGGCGGGCAGCGAGGGGGGCGGCGAGGGGGGCGAGGGGGGCGAGGGGGGCGGCAGCTCCGCCGACGGGCGGCGCGCCTGCCCGCGCTGCCCCGACGGCCGGCTGCAGATCAAGTTCTCGCGCTCAGTCCCATTTGTCGGCTGCTCGTCCTACCCGGCCTGCTCGTACACGCGCCCGTTCGGCCGCGGCGCCGGCGAGGCTGGCGGGGAGCTGATAGAGGCCAGCCGCGAGCTCGGGCGCGACGCGGAGACCGGCCTCGAGGTGTCGCTGCGCCGGGGCCCCTTTGGGCCGTACGTGCAGCTCGGCGGCAGCGCGGCGGCCGCCGCCGAGAAGACGGCGTTGCCAGACGTGGCCAAGCTCAAGGTGGCGCAGCTGCGGTCGGAGCTCGAGGCGCGCGACCAGCGCCCTCCTAGACCTTTCCTAGACCTTTCCTGGACCTTTCCTGGACCTTTCCTGGACCTTTCCTAGACCTTTCCTCGAGGCGCGTGACCAGCGCCCTCCTCGGGAGGGGCACGTCCACGACGCGTCCATGGCATGTCCCCCGCAGGCGCGCGGGATGCCATCCTCGGGGCGAAAGGCGGAGCTGGTGCCGCGCCTCCTCGAGGCGCCCGACTTGCGCGAGAGGGTGCCGCGCAAGCGGACGACTCTGCCCGCCGAGCTCGACGCCGAGGCGGCGGGACCTCGAGACGCCGGTGCGGCGAATGAATCAATGAGGCGTCAGTGTGTTGACTCACTAGGCGGTGGACCTCGAGACGGCGCTGCGGCTGCTCTCGCTCCCCGCGTACTTGGGCGACCACCCGCGGCGGGGCGGCGCGATGCGGGTCGGGTACGGCCGCTTCGGAGGGTACGTTCGCCTCGACGGAGACGGGGCCAAGGACGAGCCCGTCTTCGCCTCCCTCCCACGCAACCTCACCGTCTTCAACGTGACCGCCGACGAGGCCTCCGCCCTGCTCGACCGCAAGCTGGCGCGGCCTCCGCGGCCGCGGCGAGGGGGCGCCGGCGTGGCAGCAAAGCCGCGCCGGAGGTGACGGCGCGAGAAAAAGGAGTAACACGCGTACACAGACTGTGCTGCATAGTGCTTTTCCTCTCATTCCTGAATTTTTGGATTTTTGCAAAAAAGTAAGCCAACAAGGAGCTGATACGCGCGCGCCCGCGGCCTCAGTGCGGCTACCGGGTGGTGCGCGAGTCGAGTTCGGAGAGGAACGCGGCGTAGTCGGCGTCGGCCAGCGTGCTCGGCGCGGCGCTCGTTGGCACGAGCTTGACTGCGCCGGAGCGGTCCCCCTTGCAGTCGCGCGCCGAGTGGCCGGCCGACCTGCGGCGCACGAGGCGCGGGGGCGTCGAGTCGGCAGCTGGGGCGGGGCGGGGCGGGGCGGGGCGGGAGGTGGCGGGCTGTGGCGGCGGTGGGGAGGGCGGCGGTGGATAGGGCGGCGGACTGCGAGGGCGGCGGCGGGGAGGGCGAGGGTGCGTCACCCGCAGACGGAGCAGCGGACGCCGGCCATCTGGAAGGTGGTCCTCCGGTTGGGGCAGACCGAGTGGTGGTGGCCCTCCTAAGAATGAGGAACCAGGCGGGAGGATCGTGAATGACCGACTCCAAAGTAGCACGGAGGCGTGGTGGCGGCCCTCCTTTCCGCAAAACGCGCACTCCTCCTTGTGGACCGTCTTTGCCATCGCGAGCTTGGTGAGCTGCGTATCGTCGTACAGCGCGAGCGACGTCGACTCGCCCTTTGGCTCGAGGATCCCGAGCCTGCGCCGAGAATGCGCCGAGGCCGGGGGTAAGGGAGGCGGTCTCGCGGATTTCGGAGCACCGTCTGAGTGCGAGGGGCAGCGAGCGGTGCATCGGAAGAGGGCGGAATACGCGTCCGCTCGGTGTGCTCCTCTTGTGCTCCGCTTCTAGGCTCCCGAGCACAGCTTGACGCGGGCGAGGTCCAGCTTCTCCTCCGTGTCGGCCTGTTCACAGCTGCAGCCGTGAGGAGACGCCGTTCACACCTCGACAGCTTCTCCTCCGTGTCGGCCTCGAGGAGGACATGCATCGGCTCGGCGTCCTCCTTGTCCTCGACGCGGTACTGGCCGCGCCCCGCCTTCTTGATCTCCTTGGGGCCGTCGTGGCGCAGGCGCGTCCCCTTGCCGCGCAGGTACAGCGTCGCGCCCGTCTCCGCCTCGAAGCGCCGCTTGTTGATCCCCTCCTTGCCAATCAGGATGGCGACCCAGTTCCGCTCGAAACCGCCCTCCGGGTTGAAGCGGTTCGCCTCGGCAACCTCCGGGATGTCGATCCGGACCTACTCCCGGGTCCTCCCGGGTCCTCCCGGGTCCTCTCGGGCCCTCTCGGGTCCTCTCCGGGAGGTCGATCCGGACCGAGTGTGTCACAGCGAGGCCCTGGGTCTCGACGCCGCGGTCCTTGCGGAAGGCGGCGAGCTTCGACGACAGCTCCGACACGGCGATCGCCTGCCGCGCCTGTGTGCGCACGCGACGGGCGGGTCGGGGCCGCGTCACGGGCCGGTGCGGCGGCGGCGGCGGTGCGGCGGCGGCGGTGCGGCGGCAGCGGCAGTGAGAGTAGAGTGTGCGGGTAGCCAGGCCGGTGTTGTGGGAGTGCCAGAGAGCGCCTTGGCTTTGGCGGCCTCGTCCTTCTCGTCCTGCTCGGCGTCGCGCGTCGCGAGCTCGTTCGGCCCGCCCCAGCGCGGCCGCTTCCCCTGCTGCAGCGACTGCGCGAACGCCGCCGCCGCCTCGGCGCGCTTCGCCTCTGCAAACCGCGCCTCATCCTCCGGCGTGGCCGCTGGTCGAGCACCGCTCCCCGCGCCGCGATTCGCCGCGAGCGCCGCGGCGGCCGCCTGCGCCGCGGCGGCGAAGTTCCCCGAGGCGGCCGACCCGCCTCCCGCGGACGGCCCGGCGCAGGCTGCGCACGCTGCCGCCGCGCTGCTCGTGCCCGGCTGCCGGCCCGCTGCGAGTGCCGCGGCAGCCGCGCGCGCCGCGGCGAGGGCCGACGCCCTCCGCTCCGCCGACGCCGCACCGTGGCACTCCTCGAGCACGGCGATGGCCGCCGCCGCCGCCGCAGACGACAGTGGCGCTGACATCGTTGTACGGGTTGACACGGAAGAAAATTCCACGCTACCTAAGGAACGGACGTCGGAAGAGAGATAGCAAGAGGCGGAGGCCCAAGGGTGTGCGACGGCTAGTGCACCACACCCCTCTCCTTAAAATCCCTGTGTGGTGGCGGCGTGCCGTCCTCATCCCTCCCTTGGGGTGACCGTTTTCTTTCTTTCTTTTTACGGACGTCGGCACAACTTCCAGTTGGCCGGTGTCAGTCGAGGCCCTTGACAGCCCTACACTCGCATAATAATGTAGGTATCCCATAAAAGGAGGTTTGAATACGCCCACCCACGGCTTCTTTCTCAAGGCTCCTTGGTGAGTGGGTGGGGTGGCCTCAGGCATCCCCAAGTCAAGGGAGCCTCTGCGGTGCCCCATAAGAAGCTTAGATAGTGATTCTCGAGACTAGTATTCGTTTGAGGAAACGCAAACAGTACTTGGCCTAGAGTGAACCATATAACTCGACTTTGTCTTTGAGGGATCATTTCTCAAAAAGCCGGGAGATAGCATTGCATTACGATTGTTGCATATTAGCCGATACCAATCAAGCATCATCACGTCATCATCCAAACGGTGTACTGCTCACGCATCGCGCACAGCGATTGCACCGACACTCCGGGGAGTGTACGAGTGACACTCCCCGGAGTTGTTCGGGAGATCACCATTGATTGTGGCGCCCTACTTCGGTCGCCTTCCCTTGGTCGCTGCTGTCTCTCCTCTGTCGGTCAAGAATCCCACTTCCCAGCGCCGTGTCCAGGATCACCGGCAGACCACCGCCCGCGTCATCAATCACGAGGAAACGGCCTACTGTTGCCCAGCGCTCCGGCGATAACACCGGGACGGGTCTCAGTTTTTGTCGTGTTGCGCCGCCTCATTAAAAATGTGATATGAATTATGATATGTGTGCGCGCGTGTTGTTTGTGATAAAATTGTGCAGTATTCAGTATACTATAGCATGATTGTCGAATGGTCACGCTCGTCGCTCGACGCTCGTGCGTCGCCGCCGGCGCCGCGCTGCACATTCTCTCGTCACCCGCCGACAGATCATGTCTGGGAAGGCTGAAGCGGCCTCGCCTCGAGAGAGCCGACAACCCTGAGCTCCGACAGGCCCGTCCACCGGCCGAACGCGCCATACTCCTTTGCCGTCACCCGCCCCTCGTCAAATCTGATCACCGTCGCCTCTCCACCGCCGCCGAGCGCCGCGAGCCTGGTGTATGAGCACTCAGTGGACTGAGGGAGGGAAGAGCAAGTGCCGTGCAGTGTAGTCGGGACACGGGCCGTTCCGCATCTAGGCGCCGCGAGCCGCGTCGCTCGCTCATCCGCCTAATAAAAAGAAATCCCGCGCTAGAGAGGGCAAGCTGTGAGCCGTCGCGTCGCTGGCTCCTCCACCTCGAGAGAGGCGGTCAGGAAGAGGGGCCCGGGCGGGATCCACTCCTCGCCTATCATGAAAAAATAACCAATGACTAATCACTCGACGGGGGTCCGGGCGGGACCCTTGTTCGCCGTCGCGGCCGAGCCCGGAGCACCTGGAGAGTGGAGGGTGCCGGACTGAGGGTGCGCGATGCGGTCTCGTGCAAGACACGTGAGCACCGCATGCAGGAAACGGACGTGCCGTCTCGAGTGCTAATTTGGGATATCCGCATCTACTTTCGCCGCACTCGAGCCTCATCTCGAGCGAGTGCCGCTCATCCCCGGCCTCGCTCACCGCGCTCCAGAGGCCGGTGGAAGCAAAGAATTTGCTCGGCCGTCGCAGCGCAGCAGTGCCCTGCGGGTACTCACCGAACCGGCCATCCCGCTCGAAGCGAACCTGCAGCGCCACGTCAACTGACTGAGCCATGTCGCGGCCGATGGAGAGGCGGAGCTCCCAGCCGTCGTCCCGACAGAGCGACGAAATTGCCGGCACGCGCACAACGGCGGCCTCGGGCTGTATCAGATCCCAAAGCGGCGACTCCGGCCGGGCAAAGATTGCAATGCCACTCAACACGGTGATTACGATCCCAGCGGGCGGCCACTCGATTGAGCGCACACAGCCGCCGCGACAGCAGGTGTGCCGCGCGGCCGCCGACGAGATGGACGGCTGCACGAACGAGAGCGTAGCGGCGAAAGCTGCAAGCATACTGCCGAGCGACCGAAAGCCGCCTAGCAGACGCAGCGGTGATTTCTTTTGAGTCCCGAAAGTGTGCGAGGACGAGCCTGGCTGTTCTTCACCTTTCTACCTACCTACCTAGGACGATCTGCTGTCCGACGGGCAGCCGAGCGCCCTGGCTAAGTATTGAGCGACCCTGTAACCCTACTACCCAACCATTGCGTCCGCGGGCAAACGGGCGCCGACTGCACCGCGCGCGCTCACTCACGCGGCGTTGGTTGGGCACGTGCTCCGCGAGGAACAGAGTCCCAAAGTTGGCGTCCGGCGGCCGCACACCCAGCGCCTGCAGCACTGCCGAGGGGCGGGGCGCGGCCTTGCCCGCCAAGCACGAGACAAAGTCGGTCGCGCCCTCGTCTCGAGCGGCGACGAGCAGCGCCGGGTCGGCGCCGGCGGCAACCCGCACCCCGGATGGCCGCGCATGCATGAAGGCACGAGCGCAGCAGCGACGGCTCCGTGCCTTCTTGCACAGTGAAGACGACCGCTGCGGCCCCAGTGGAGGAGAGATGATCAGCCGCGGCCGCCGCCGCCTCCACCGCCGCCGAGCTGTTTTCGTTTTTTTCTTTTTTCTCTTGCTTCTTTTAAGGTGGCAGTGCATATGTGCCGCCGCACGGCGGCCGTGACAGCCGCCTCGCCGTGCGTCCAGGCGTCGACCTCGACCGGCACGCATACTCCGAGCCCCGGCTCGTCGACAGCCTCGGCGGCACAGGCGGCGGAGGCCTCGTCGTGACGGCTGCAAGACGGATGCCACGCCAGCGATCGGCTTGCCGCGCTTCACCAGGTGACGGAGGCACGATGAGCGTCTGGCGGCGGCGACGGAGCGCAGGTCTTGGAGCACTTGGAGTGCAGTCAGTAACCTCACATCCAGGGCCGGGGAGCTGAGAAGCGCAGCCAGCGGGCCGGATGATCGGTATCGGGCTACGGGCTAGAGAGCCCTGACCCCGGTCGAGAGTGGAGAGAGACCCTCGACGACCATCTCGGCTACGGTTCCGACTCCGGCTCCGGCTGGTAGTCGGAGAGAGAGATTCTTGGTAGTCGACAAGCTGCCGGCCGAGCCCAAATCACTGTGTGTGCCACATTTCCAGGTCGCTGTGGAAGCATTCTTGTGGCCGTTAAGCTCACCCTTTTATTTTTTGAGGAGAATCTTGTGATAAGGAAAAGAAAATTTTCCTCCGTCTCTTTTATGAGTGGTTGAGGCCGAGCCCCTTCAGAAACAAAAAAAATGCGAACACCGGGCGCGGGTGCTGTGGGACGCTCTCATGGCGGCGCGACACCTTGTCCCTCCATGGGCGCCGACGTATGACATGCGATTATCGAGCGCGGCCATGCCATGCAACTACTCTGGCTTTTTCGACGTGCCTACGGCTGCTCAATGGGGGCTTGCCGACTTTGACTGGTCCAACGCCAAGCTCGTCTGGGTGAACGACAAGCCGATGGACTGCGAGGCCCTGCTCGCGCGGCAGGCGGAGGCGGTCAAGGCGGCCAGTCCGTCCACTCGGATCTTTGTGTACCGAAACCTCGTCAAGGCGCTCCCGTGGTTCGGCTCAGTGCGAGAGAAGCTCGAGGACCCCGCGTACTCCGGCTGGTTCTTGCACTATCGAACGAGCGGCGGCGCCAACTTCTCGTCGCCCGAGTGCACTGGCCGAAAATGCAGCCGGCTCTTCCATGACCAGGACCAGACGCCGTCGACGGACATCGCGGCCGACGGTCGCTGCTTCGAGGAGTGCGACTGCGGCAGGTCATTGCCGTGCGGCGAGTACTTGTGGGATCACCGCAACAGCTCGCTTCGCCAGTGGCTGCTCGAAGAGTACGTCTTTGGACCCAGTGCACTCGGCCACGGAGGGATCGACGGCCTCTTCCTGGACGACGAGTGGTATGATTCACCGCTGCCCAACCCTTCGTGGGGGCCTCCCGAGGGCTTCTGCACGGCGAGCCCCTACGGCGGACCCTCCGAAGTCCACCCAGGATGCGTCGCGGACATGGGTCTCTCGCATGCGGACGTGAGAGCCATCACCGCCGGCTGGCTGCAGACGCTGTCGCAGGTGCACGCGGCCGCGCTCGAGGCGGGGCGCTGGATCTACCAGCTCTTTCGCACGGTGGGCGCGCCGCCTCGAGCCGCAGAAGAGTGCGCCGCGTACTTCCGCGACGCCTGTCGCGCGGACAGCCAGGCGCAGCTCTCCGCCACGCTGTTCAGCTTCTCGGGCGCCCAGTCGAGGCCGCTTCCCTCGCCGACCGACGACGTCGCCGCCTTCCTGCTGACGCGAGGCCCGTATGGCTGGATCGGCTTCGGATGGGTGGGCTGCGTCAGCTGCAACCTGACCGCGGAGGATCCGCGCGGCCTATGCGACCCAGCCGGGACGTACGAGCGCCCCTCCGAGCTCGACGCGGACTATGGCGAGCCGCGCGAGCTGTGCGCCGAGACGTCGACCTCTTCGCGCGTCTTTGCGCGCGAGTGGAGCAAGGCCCACGTCTCGTTCGACTGCAACTCGTGGAAGGGCACGATCGAGTCTCGACTACCGTTGAGCAGCCAACGCTGAGCGACCCGAGGCAGCCGCTTGCTGAGCGTGCTCAGTACGCAGGCGTAAAAAATCTTTTTAATCTTCGGCCTCTCTGCACACTCTGTGGGCGATCAGGATCACCATCAATGGATCACCATCACATATGTGACAATGTCGCACATCAAGAACCCACCCCCACCCCTCTCCCATGGTGAGGTGGACAAGAACAGGCTGAGCGCATTGGGCGATTGCCCTTCTGGCAACAGCGGGAGCACCGAACGCGCACCGCCGCGCTCTCCCTCCCCCACCTCGCCGCCTGCCATAAATATCCCCGCGGCCGTCTGGGTCTGGCGTCTGCGCCTGCTTCCGAGTATGACTCCGAGCCCGACTTTTCCGACGCTGAGGCGCGGCATAGGGTGGCAGGGGTTCTACACGATGCAGTGCAGGAGGCTGTGATGCAATGCGGCTATGGAGACGAGCTCTTCCAGGCGTGGAGAGACGGCAAGATACGGCAAAAGGACTTACCGGAGGAGGTGGTGGCTATGACTTTGGACCGCTTTGCGAGAGGTGGCGAGCGGAGCAAGAGCGGTGTAGGCGCGTCCACGCGGCGCAGCGGCTCTCCCGCGACCAGAGCCCCTCCCGCAGCCGCAGCCGTCCGCAGCCCCAACTCTCGCCGCTCTCCAGGGTCAGGGGACGGATGAAGATCCCTCACACCAAGGTGTCCTAAATCCCATCTCGTCTCCGAGTTTGACCTTTTTTATTTTTATTTAGCCACTGGGTTCCGGCTCCTACCCAGATAGGGGCTGTCCCCACCCGTTACACCCTATGCAATAGGAGATAGGCCCGGTTTTGACCGCCCCAGAGGGCCCAGAGGGCCCCGCAATAGGCAGGTAGGTACAGTTGTAGTGGTGTGTGTGTGGGGGGGGGGGGGGGGGACCCGAAGAGGGTGATGCTCCGATAAACCCTCCGGATCTTCGACAAAAGCAGGACATTTCTTTTTTTCAAAGTGCAAGGTGTGAATATGAGGTTTATGATAGGGTTACTACGAAGAACTATGCGGCAATCGACTGGGGCGCAGGGCCCCAGCACATCCCGCGCAGAGACCTCGTAGTAGCCCTCCCCGTAACCGACTTTCCCGACTACCAGCGGAAGCTCTCCCTGACGGATCCGTGTGCCGCGCAGTTCGATGGGAAAGACAACTACCATCAGACTGCCGAGTGGCTCACCAAATTCGGCATCTTGCGCGTGCACTGGACGCTCGAGTCAATGCACGGCAAAAACATCTGCGATGCGCTGAGCAACCTGCCGTCGAACGCGATCACTGAGGCGATCCGGTCGGGCAATTTCATATTCTCCGGCTCTCGCAACGTCGTCCTCTATCTCGCCAAGGCACGAGCGACCCCGGCTGTCGCGAAGTCGTTCAAGGAGGGCTGGTGGGCGATCGAGCGCATCTTCTACGGCTTCTTTCAGCACTCCAAGTTCACCGCCCTTGCCGTCCCCAAGGCTGATGGCTTCAACGGCTCACACGACGTCCACATGTTCGCGGGGGATTGCAAGGATGCGGCCGCCGCGCGGAAGGATGGTCTCCTGACCACGTACGCTAGTATTGAGCCATGTTATGCTCATCGTGCCGTGCCGTGTAGTGTGCCGTGTGTTGCCGCACGTCACGCGCCCCTCCTGACCCCCGCACCGGCTCCCTGTCACAGGCGCGGTATTCCATGCGCGTGCCCGCCGTGCATCGCTCTTCTTTGGGGGGACTGCGAGATGGTCGCCGTCTTTGGCAGGGTCAAGAAGCAGAAGGCGCCGCGTGCCGCAGGCGAGACGGCCGAGCTGCGGCAGATGGAGTCGCTGGAGGTGTGGGCCGCGTCGCTCAAGGCGAAGCAGCTGGCCGCTGGCCGCGCAGATCGGCGCGAGCAGTCGCTCGAGGGGCTCTACTGGCTGGCGGTGCTCAAGGGGAAGGCGTACACGCTGGCCGAGGACACGGTCGTCAACACCGACACCATCCCCGCGGGCTATCTCGTGGTCAAGGCGCAGTGGCTCAGGCTCGAGCAACGCGAGTGCGAGGGCAAGCTTCGCTCCTACACGCTGCTCGAGGCCGAGACGCTCATCATCGTGAATCACATGGTGCGGCTGGCGGGCTTGCGCTTCTCGCCCGGCCCGGGCGGCCCTGCGGACCGCCAGCTGAGGAGCGCGCGCGAGAAGCTCTACTCTATTGGCCTACAGACGCATTACTCGCTCGAGGCGTGCTGCAGTGAAGACCAGTCTTATTGACTTGTTTGGAGGTGTCGATTTGTGCAAAAATGTGTGTTAGAGAGCGCCTAGATGGCAAAATTTTCTTCGCCTCCGGCGGGGCCGCTCGCCGCGGGGCTAGAGAGTGACTTTTGTCGATGTTGGCTAGAAGTGCTGCACGTTTTTCAGAATTTCACCCAAGAGAGGAGTGGGGAAACCGCTTCGTTCGCTCGCGCGGGCGGGAGACGGCGCGTTTAGCCGCGAACGGGGGATGCCAGACGAGTCGCCTGCGGTTGGGACGCCGGTCGGGTGCGGCGGGCGCTGGGAGCCTATTCACAGGGGGCTCAACGGGTATTTTTCGCTTCGTTCGCTGCGCGGCCTGCGTGGGAATAGGTAGGTATCACGGAGCCTGGCGGTTGGTGCCCGCAATAGGTAGGTGGGTAGGGCGTTTTGCGCGAGTCAGTCACAGACTAAAGGTATCCGCAGGGGAGGGAACCCTGACGGGCCCGCCGCCGACCAGCCGCCGACCGCGGAGTCGTGTCGGGAGTCGCCTCAGGAGTCGCTGCGTGTTGGGAACTGCCGGAGTCGCTCCGTGTGGCTACAGATGCCGTGGGGGGTTTTCTTTCTGGTGGCTGGCTGGGCTCACTACAACTTTGAGAGATGGCTCGGACGCCGCTCGGTCGAGTCTCTGTGGCCAGACACCATCCCGTCGCAGCCGGCTCTCTGCTCGGCGGGGGAGAATAGCATGTACGTGTCGCTCGCAGAGCAGCTTGATCGCGTCGAGCGAACCGGCTGTGGCGAGCGCAAGTCCGCCACGTGCATGATGAAAATAGGGCGGGATCGGAATGACGGAATGGGCTCGCAGATGAATCGCCGGCTCTCTTTGTTCGTCGCAGCGTTTATGCTGAACTGCGCTTTCGAACATGCCCCAATCTTGCCAATGAACGCTCGCAGCGCCAAACACGGCGTGAAGCCCGGCGCGGCAGAGCACCACTTTCGACTCAGCGGCGCGATCGGTGCGCCGATCGACGCGCTCGCAAGTGAGTCAGTATGTCGGATTCGGTCGCGGAAACAGAGCTGGGGGGAAGGGTGCCCGTCGCTGCATCCGAACATTTTTCGCAACAACACGCGCCTTGAGGCGCTTGGAGCAAAATTCATTGCGGCAGCAGCCCCGCGAAATGGCACCGCAGCGTTGCTCTCTCTGGCCGCTCGCACGCATTTCTTGTATCGAGTGGAGCAATGGCAGCGTCAAAGCGAAGGGCAGGGCGTGACATGCGGCTCGGATCCGATCTACTTTCCGGCTGCTCTCGACCGCTGCCGCTACTTGCAGGCTCGAGTCTCCCTGCGCGCTGCCTACTTTGACCCCCAGACCCCGAAACAGCACGCGCACTGTCCTCCTTTTGCTGGCGGCCAGTATCAGCCATCACGGGGGACTGCAAGGCCCGCACAACGCTCGCTCGACTGGTTCCAGCCCGCGAGGGCGGGCACAATGCCGCTGGAGATCGCGGTGCACATGCGCCGCGGTGACCTCCGGAGTGTCGACCCAGGGCGTTTCATCCAAATGGACTCGTACAAGCACCCACTGCGCGCCTTGATCGCCGAGGTTGAGGGGCTGCGCGCAACGTGGGCTCAGCTGGGGAGGCTGCTGCTGCCACAGCTGCATGTCATGTCGGAGGGCCTCGCCGCTGACTTTGCAGCGCTCCCGAGATGGCTCAATTCCACGTGGCCGGTTCGCTTGCACCTCGACTCGGACCCCCTGGCTACGATTGATCACCTCATCGGCGCCGATGTACTCGTCGGATCCATAAGCAGCTACAGCAACACGGCGATGATGTACTCTGCCGGTGTCCACTTGCAGGTGTGCTGCGCGAATGAGTTTGACCCGCCACTTCCGTGGCGTGACCTCCACAAGCAGCCGGCTCTGCAACGCGAGTTTCGCTGTCAGCTGAGCGCTCACTTGGAATACAAGTGGCGCCAGAAGTCCGGCACGTCACTGCGCTTCTAGAGCGGAGCCCATCAGGCGTGCACCATGAGAACTTGTTACGGACACATTGATATTCTTCCATTTCGAGCGCTCCGATCTCGATTGGAAACTCGCAACTTGTAAGCGCGCTCCGCCCCCCCCCCCCCTTCCCCTTCCCCCCGAGAGATTTTTGGGGAAACGGACGCGCACCAAAGGAGATGGAGGAACGACACAGGCCCTTCTTCCGTGCCTAGACCCTAATGAGTAGTGTTGTGAGAGACTTCGAGCCTTGCAGTTGCTCTGTCGCTTGTGCATGCTCTGGGGTGGGCGGCTGGCGCGGGGGCCCCCGGCCCACACCGTGCGCCGCGCAGCAGTGCGGAAACGGGGCCCCGGCCTGAGCCCTGGTCTGACAGCCTGACAGCAAACCCCGGACACAGCGCCTGACAGTGCCCGACAGCCTGACAACGTTGGCAGCACTTTCCCTGACCGCCTGACACAGACAGCACACATAAGACATATATCTGACAGCCTGACAGCAGAGTCTGACATCAGAGGTGACCCGTCGCTGTCAGGCCCTAACGTGACAGCCTGACAGCTGCCCGACAGCCCGACAGCTCACAGTGGCCTGACAGCAGCGCTGACAGCCCGACAGCCCGACGACCAGCCCGACAGCAGCACAGACCTGCGCGAGCTCTCGATGAGTCAGCGCAGCAACGGGGTCTTCATCAACGACCCCAAGGGCCTCTTTATCCTCCGGTGGTACCGTGAGGTGAAGGGTGACGGGACCCCCCAGACGGCCCGCGCTACCAGAACAGAGCGTGCAAGTACTACAAGCTGATAAGCGACAACGATGGGGAGGCCTTCCGCTGGACCAACAACTACCAGATCATCAGCAAGGTGTACCTGAAGAAGCACTCCAACCTTCCTCTCTGCTATTCATTCTCTCAGTGCGGCAGACAAGAAGATCTGGTGACGTCCACCATGAAGAAGATGGTGGGACCGGAGGCAGAGTATAGAGACGTGTAGTAGAGTCCTGCTGGTCTCCTCTTGATAGTGTCATAAGTATGGCTGGTGTGTGTCAGAGCCTGACAGCACCCCGACAGCACCACCTGACAGCACCTGACAGCACCGGCCCTACGTCTGACAGCAGCAGCAGCCCGACAGCTCTGACAGCTCTGACAGCGTCTGACAGCAACACCCAACAGCTCCGACCGACAGCACCCGACAGCTACAGAGAGCACCTCTGATGTCAGACACGCACCCGACAGCACCCGACAGCACTGACAGCACCTGACAGCTGGTCTGACAGACGCACCTGACAGTGCCTGACAGCGCCTGACAGCCCGACAGATCACCTGACAGCACGTGACAGCCTGACAGCCAGGGCTCAGGCCCCGGCGCTCAGAGTCGCTCAGAGCACCAACTTCCCGATTAAGTACGGTTAAGTAGAGGGTAGATTTGGAGAGATCTCGAGAAGTACATACAGATAGACCCTCCAACCATCAGAAAACTCCGACCTGATTGGTCGTACTGACCGCCGACAGATCACTCCAGACAGCAGACAGGCCGACGTCTGCACGCGGCCGGCCGGGCGAGAGGCTTGACACGATCCGGCCCTGCGACCCTGACGCTGCTGCTCTAGCTATCAGCCATGCACTGCTGACTGCTGCCACAATGTGCGACCTGTGCTGGCCCACTTGGCGGCCTTCCCGGTCAGTGGTGAGGCGCAGTTCAGAGCTGTCGATGGCGCGATGCCGCACTGGTCCCACATTGGTGACACGATACCACCAAGTTTTCCGGTCCAAGAGAGAGGCACCGGCGCTGTCCTGAGAAGTGCGTGGTCCCTCTTGACTGCCCATGTGCGCGAGGCTGTGTAGGCATAGCCTCGAGAGTGCCAGCAGCCAATCCGAGGCAGTTTGTGACGCGCATTGCGTCAGAAGCGTGCACACGATGGAAGGACACCTTCCTACTGGCCGTACGATCAGGTCGTCACTGAATGCTTGATACTAAGGCCGCGAGCTATGCAGGTGATCAATTGTGCATCATGGCATGGTCAGCAGCGCCGACAGGCTGTCGCAAGGCGTGATAGCATGGCCGCAAGTACGCCGAATTGGATTCCCGTGGAAGGCGGGCCATGGGACCCCATCTCCCCCCCGCAAGGACACCCTATGGGGCCCCCGCGCCGGCCCAGAGCTTGCATGTTGACTAGATACACAATCCTTTTTGTTTTTTCCCTCGCAGCTCGCAAGCTCCCACTCAGCACGTGGGACGTGCGCCGTGCGGTCGGTTGATAAATTGTCTTCGTCTTTCCTCGCCCGCCTTATTAGTTCCATCCACAAACAGCTGTCGATCGAAAACAGCTGCATAGTATGATACTAAGTATTTAGCAAACCCTCCCTGTCTTTAAACGCGTCTGCTCCTTTTTTTTAATCAGCTGGGGGCCATAATTTGATAACTGGTGCTACTTAATAAGTTTGCCAGGACGACTCTCCGCACTGCCCACCCTCGCGCCGGAACTCCGACTACTCGCTACTCGGGGCGAACACATTATGCCCCTCGCACCGCGGGTGGGGAATGTTTGAATTTGTGGGTGACGCATATCGGTCAGTGTGCTCGTTTGCTGCCAAATGCGCGCGCAGGGTACCGTCGGAGTGCTCGAGGAAGTGTGCAGACAAGTGTGCGGATGCGGGGGCACAACACTCGCAGGCGGCGGATGGCTCCAAAGACGCGCAGCCCATCCGGGCGCAAGTGCCACACAAAGTGGACCACGAGGCGCCCAAGCACGACCAGGAGTATTACACGCGGCCTCTGCTGCCGCCACCAGAGAAAATGTGCGCAGAGTCGGGCCAGCTCATCGCATAGTGAGTGTGTAGGCCTGCTACCGCCTCCTCCCTCCCTCTGCACACATCTGTCTCTCTGCACTGCGACAATGCCACAGAGGTTGACCGAGTCACGTTGCCGTGCTGACCGACTCATCCTGCCCTGCACGCACAATGCCACAGAGGTTGACCGAGTCACGTTGCCGTGCTGACCGACTCATCCTGCCTTGCACGCAGTCTCTTAGACGCCTTCAAAGACACGATACGGATGTCGATCAATGTGCCGCTCGCCAAGCTGGCGCTCGAGAAAGGCATGGAGATTCCAGCGCCGCCTGGGCTGCACTATCGGATCAAGGCGGACCCGAAGCTGCCCCACGCGGACAGGCACTTGCGGGGCAACGAGATGGCTGGGAGGCTTCCACGATTGTCCATGACATATCATGTGGCATGGCACAGGCACCTCGTGATCGAGGAGATGTCTTTTACGCTCGGCAACATCAAGGCGTGGTCGACCAACGGCGCCTTTGCGCTGAAGGACAGCGCCGGGCGGTACAAGATCACGTCGCGACCCGGCGGCATCGATGTGCGCGAGGTGTCGGCCCTCCTCAACCTCGGCGCCACGGTGCGGCTCCGCCCCATCAAGCTTGTACTCGAAGGCGGGCTTGGGTTCCGCGCCCTCTCTGTGACGTTGGACAAAACCCCCATCGGCATCGAGGATGCCGTCGTGCAACTGCGCTTCTCCTTCTCTCCCAACTTCTCAGAGATGTGGCTGGCCATCGGCTTCGTCGACAAGCCAAAGATCACCTGGGACGTCGACTTCCGCCTTTTCGGGATCCCTTTCCCCGACCTCCTCGAGGACACCCTGCCCCAGCAAATCATTGCCAACCTGATCCAACGAATAAGCACGGACCACCCGTTGCCTCTCTGCATCGGTGGCCTGTCCCTGTTCGACAAGTCCATCGTGGAGAACATATCGGACGCCGGGATTGACAACAACCTCGGGGCATGGGGAGTGGGCTTCGGCGTGGACACCGCCAGAGATATCGCGTGTTGCGGCTGCTGTGGCAGGACCAGGTGACGCGCACGGAGGCGCGGGACGTTGACAATGACACAGTATTTTAGCCCCCCGCTACCCAGTCGCGCTCGTGCGAAGTAGCGGGGGGCCACGACTACGTTTACGAAAAGTAAACATAAGTAGTCCCGCGAGGTGTGAATTTGACATATGAACGTTTGAATATTGAAGGGGCCGACTATGGAGGACCCGTCGCCAGACGAGGAGACGACGCAGGGCAGAAGACGCGGTGAGGCGGAGCAGACGCGCAGGGCGAGACGAGGGAGGGAGCAGGACTTTGCGGAGATCAGCAGGAGGATGTACGAAGAGATTAGGAGCAGCAGGGACCCGAGGGACCATGTGGAAGACGGCTAGTGCTAGTCCCCCATCGGGAGGACGACCCCGGCTAGTCGCCGACCACACCCACAAAGAACCCTGCACACAAAGATCGCAAGGGCGGGGGCCTGTTCCTTTTTACCCATCTCACAGTAGAGAGGTGTCCGTTTTTATTTATTTATATTGAAGGGGGGGGGGGGTCATGAAGGTTGACGGCTAGTGCTAGTCCCCCACCGGGAGGACGACCCCGGCTATAGTCGCCGACCACACCCACAAAGAGAACCCTGCACAGGGGGCCTGTTCCTTTTTACCCATCTCACAGTAGAGAGGTGTCCGTTTTTATTTATTTATTTATTTATGAAGGTTGAAGATAAAGAGTCAAGCACGTACAAGCACGTGCATGCAAACAAATATTGTTTAGTATATACGGCTTTTTCGATTTACGATTTTCACATATTTCAGTAGAATACGTACTCGCGGCTATCTCCTGGTCACACAGAGGCGTCACACGAGTGTAGAATATGTACTCTACGCGTCGCAGAGAGAGAGAGAGCCCCCGGGGCCGCGGACACGCGCTGACAACTCTCCTAGAGGCGAAACCCTGCCAGCGCGTGAGTCGGCGTGCAACCGCCGTGCTCCGAAGCAAAGGTCGCCAGCAGCGCGGCAAGCTTGTCGGCCGCGGGCGGCACGGCGGCGGCCTGAGGCACCTCGAGCTCTCGGTAGTGCACTCCGCCGCAGATGAAGACCGAATCGACGCCGTTCTGGCTCGCGCCGAGCACATCGTGGTGCAGCGAGTCGCCGACGGCGGCGACGCGCGCGCCCGCCGCGTCGATGCCGGCGATGGCGAGCTGGGCGCGGCACGCCTCGTAGATGAGCGGGTGCGGCTTGCCGACGGGCCGGATGTCCGTCGCGCCCATCGCCTCGTAGCGCGCCGCGAGGAGGCCGGGCATCGGCGAGTCCTTGCCGTCGGGACGCACCGTGTCCGGGTTCGCGACCACGAGCGGCAGCCCGCCCGGCCGCGCGGCCAGCGCAGCCCGCAGCGCCTCCTCCTCGGCGTCGGCGCTGTACGGGGAGAAGGGCTGCCGCAGCAGGTCGGGCCCGGTCCCGAGGATCGTGAAGAGCCCTCGCGCCAGCACAAAGTCCGCCTCCGCCACCGGAACCGCCACCCGCCCGCACGTACGTACGTACTCCTCGTCGTCCTCGCCGTTGCCAAAGACGGTGCACCTGAGGCCGAGATCGGCGAAGGGCGCGGCCGCAGCGGCCGAGAGGCCCTCCCACACCAGGTCGCCGGACGTGACGACCGAGATGGGCGGGACATCAGAGGCGCCTTCGCCCTCGCACGGCCCGAAGCCCATGGAGCGTAGGCGGGCGAGCGTGTCGCTCTTGCGGCGGCTGCTGTTGGATATGATGACGATCTTCTTGCCACGGCGCTGCAGCTCGCAGACGGCGTCGACTGCGCCCTCATACGCCGTCTTGCCGTCGTGAATGACTCCAAACTGGTCGAGCAAAAAGGCGTCGTACTCGTCGGCCAGATCGAGCAGCGAGGCGAGCGGCGCAGGCGCCTCGAGCACCGGAGAGAGGAACCGCCGGAGTGGCGAGGGCCGACGTGCTGTCGGTTGGAGGAGCAGGCCGTAGGCGGCGACGAGCGAAACCATATACACACACGCAAACAACGCATGAGAATTCTTGAAAAAAATTGCGGCGATGAAGCGGTCGAAAGATAAGCGACCCATCTTCCCAGTGCTTGACAAGAGTCAGACTCTAAAGTGAGTGAGTGAGTAGTACACACACACATACTCACTCAGACTCTAAAAGAAACAAAGAAAAAACTCCGCATTATTTTTTCCTGTGTTAGTGCCAGTGCGAGCCAGTCCTGCGCAGTGTTGTGCGAGCGAGAGCGAAAAATCTTTTTTCCTTGCGGTTGGCAACGTCCGGGCACGGTTGTTAGCCCCTGCGGGGGGGCCCGGTTGCATAGCAGTGGCTGGTTGACCGGCCTGCTCACGCCCTCACACGGGCGAGTAATGACGTTCGACAACGTCTTCCAGGGCGGCGCGTCGGTGGATGTGTTTGGCGCCTCCGGCTCCAACCCGCTCGACAAGTGGAAGGTCAGTGGCGCCGGTGTGCAGAAGGTGTACGACAAGAGCGTGCGTGGCTACGTGCTCCGCTGCGACGGCGACCGTCCGTCCATTCGGATGCCAAAGGACGAGCGCCGCTCGCTCGGCCTCGTCCAGCCCTTCCTCGTGCTGCAGGTCCTCCTCTCGGACGACCGCTCCTTCTCGTTCGAGCTCCACGTGTCCGACAAGGGCAAGACCCGCCGCCGGATCCTCTTCTCGACGTCGTTCCGCGAGCCGGCGAGCACGCCGCTGCACACGCGGATCCCGCTCGCCGCGGTCGCGCGCGGCGTCTGGCTCAACCTCGTCTTTGACCTCGTCGACCTCGTCTCGTGCAACTTTGGCGGCGCCGGCTTTGGCCGGCTCGACGGCATCTGCATCGGGTCCGCGTGCACGCTGCGGCGGATTTGCACGCTGCGCGACCCGCCCGGAGACGCGCCTTGCGCGCCCGACGGCCACTCCGGCCTCGCCGTCGGCGCCTCCGCCCCGCGCGGCTTCGAGCTGCCTTCGGGCGTGCCGACAGCCGACCGGCGCTGTTGCCTAGAAGCGGAATACGTACACTTGCATCCCGACTAGCGCTCGAGAGGAGGCGTACTCAACTGGGCTCGACCGCATTCGGCCGTATCGACTGTACTCGCAGCCCGTGTCTTCACGCGGTGCTCTGAGGACACTGCACGGTACCGTACTCCCGCCCTCACGCTGGCGCCTCCCCCGCGCAGGCTCTTTTGCATGCAGTCGGTCCTCGCGAGCATGCCCGCGGAGGGGGAGGCGGCACCGCGCGGTGCGCCGTCGGCGTCGCCCGAGGGAGGCGCCGCCGCCTCGCTCTGCGCCTCGCCGTGCGGGCACGCCCTCGACTCGGCCGCGCCGCGCCAGCCTCCGTGGGCCCCGGCCTCGTGGGCTGCGGCGGCGCCTCCGGGGAGCAGCGGGCAGGCGGGGAGCAGCGGGCAGGCGGGGAGCGGCGGGCCGGCCCTCTCGTCGCCCGCGCCGCGGAGGCGTCCCCTCCTCCTCCTGCCGCCCTGCCCTCGCGGGCCGTCCACGCAACCCGCGACTCCCTCCTTAGGCCTCGCACGTCTCTCGCCCTCTCCGCCCCCGCCCCGAGCCGACCCGGCACCTCAGCGGCCTCCGCCGCCGCGCCGCCGGCCGCCGCCGCGGGCGGCGCGCCCGCAGCCTCGGCGGGCTCGGCCGCCGCGCTGCCCGGACCGCTGCCGCCTCCGCCTCCGCCTCCGCCCCCGCCTCCGCCTCCGCCTCCGCCTCCGGCCGCCCCTCCCCCCGCTCCCTCGAGCCTGCGCGCGCTGGGCTCCCCCCCCCCAGCCCGCGGCGCGGCAGCCGCGCTGGCGCCGCAGCTCTCCCCGCCCCGAAGCGCCCCCCCACGCCCTCTGCCCGCGAGCAGCTGTTGCCCCCTCTCCCCCCTCGGCGGCCCCGCGCCCTCGGCCGCCGCCCGGCCGCCGCCCAGCCGGGCCGTCTCTGCCGCGCACGCCGCACCAGTCGAGCAGAGGGAGGGAGGACCGTCTGGAGGCGGCGCGGCGCTGGCGGCGGCGGCGCAGCAGCGCAAGCCGCACCGCCGCGCCGGAGGAATGCACGCACCGCCCGCGCCTCCGCCTCCGGGGCAGAGGGAGTGGGCGCGCGCTTGCCGGTGCGGCGGCAGCGCGGCGGCGTCCGCCGCGACGGCGCGGGCGGCGGCGGAGCTGGCAGCGCCGGAGCGAGGGGCCGCCGCCGCGTCCGCCGCAGACGCGCACCGAACCGCGCTGCCGGCGGCGGCGGGGCGAGGCGTTTGGTGCGGCGAGGGCGACGGTGCAGACTCGTGCGACGGAGGAGGAGGAGGGCTGACATCGTCCTCGCTGGTGCTGCAGCGGCGATACTCGGAGCTGCAGCGGCGGCGGCAGAGGCTTCAGCAGCTGGAGGAGTCGTTCGAGCGGCAGTACGGCGACGTGCAGGCGGCGCAGCGCACCCTCGCGCAAGGTGTCGTCGGCCCGGGCCTCATCACATCTCCCCGTATCCTCCCCTTATCTCGCCACATCTCGCGCAAGGTGTCGTCGGCCCTGGCCTCGACCCGTCGCGGCACTACGAGCCGCCCGCAGGTGAGGCCGCTACACCTCGGCTGCATCTCGGCTGTCCCTCGGCTGTCTCCCGGCTACATCTCGGCTGTCTCTCGGCTACATCTCGGCTACACTTCGGCTGTCCCTCGGCTGTCCCTCGGCTACATCTCGGCTACGCGAAATCTCGTGAAATCTCGGTGAAATCTCGCGAAATCTCGGCGACACCTCGCGTGCGCCGCCCGCAGGACGGCCACTCAAGCCGCAGCTCACGCCAGTCGCGGCGTCGTCTTGCTCGGCAGAGCGCGAGGAGGACTCGTCGCCTCTGCCCGCCGAGCCGCCACGAGCGCCGCACGGGATGCGTCCTCTCCCTGCGGGGGGGAGGGCCGGCGGCGCGCACTCCCTGCCGGCGCTGCGCATCGACGCAAACCTGGCCGAGGCGGGCGGTGCGTGGGCAGAGGCGCCGCTCTCGTGCGACGCGCGGCTCCGCCCCACCCCGACTTCGTCGCCGCTGCCTCCGTCGGCTTCGTCGCCGCTGCCGCCCCCCTCCCCTAGCAGCCCTCAGGCGCCAGCCGTGCCGGCGTCGACGCAGGACGCGTCCGCAGCGCGCCCGCGCCTGCCCGCAGCCGCCGCAGCCGAGGAGCGGCGTCCGAGGGGGGCGGCGTGCACCTCGCACGCCAGCGCTGCGAGGAGAGAGGCGAGGGAGAGTGGCAGCGGCAGCGGCGCGGATGACGAGGCGGGGAGCGAGGACGACACCGCGTCAGAGGCGAGCAGCCTCGCCGCCGTGCGCGAGCTCGGCCTCCTCTCGCGCCGCGGCGGCGAGGGGAGCGACGGCAGCAGCGCGTCGGAGCCCGAGAGCGCGATCTCCGAGGAGGAGATTGCGACCTCCGAGGAGGAGACTGCGACCTCCGAGGGGGGGGCGCTCCAGGGCGAGGGCGGGGGTGGTCGGCCCGCCCGGCGGCAGGCCGCTCGCCGCGTGGACGGGGGGGCGTCTGGCTTCGTGCGCGAGTGCGCGAGCGGAGGCGGTGTGTACGACCCGTCCGAGTACGAGGCAGAGCGAGGGGGCGGCGGGCGGGCAGGCGGATCTCCGCCCGGCGGCCGAGCAGGGCGAGGGGGGTGCGGGGAGGGGCCTCTGAGCGGCCTCCTCCTCGCGCCGTCGAGCTGCGGCCCTCGCTTCGCGTGTGGCGACGGAGGGGTGGGACGGGCAAGAGAGGACGACTCCCTCCTCCGCGAGATTGCCCGAGCCGACTCGAGATGGCCCGGGAGTAGGCGCGGCGGGCAGAGAGGCTCTCTTCTTCGGTGGGGTTCCGCAGCCCAAGCCTCAGCCCTCTCTGCGCCCGACCGCTCGGCGCCCACAGCAGCGGGAGCTCGCCTGACCAGCCCGAGACCGCCGCCGACACCGCCGACGCCGCCGCCGCCGAGGAGGCCTTCCCTTGCAGCTCCGCGACGGCGGAGGCTGCGTGCTCATCGTTCATAATCCGGTCGCCGGGTCTCGTAGGAGTCGTCGCTCGCAGCTAGCCTGCCGCCCGCGCCGCCCCTCGAGGCGGACGACGATGGGCGCAGCCGCGGCCTCTTCTCGCAGTCGCTCAGCTTGCGTGTCTGCCGAGGGGCGGCGTCTTCACCCCGCCGGTGATCACATTCCGAGACATTTCCGATGACACGTCCGAGACATTGTCTGCGTTTAAGTGCCGTGCAGCGGTCCCGCGTTGAGGGAGTGCGCACACTCGTGGAGCCCCGTACTCGCTGGCGGACAACTCTCGCCCAGCGGGCCCCGGTAATCTATCGTCAGCGTTTTTGCAGTTTTTTCGGTATTTTTAAGCGCCCCCCCCCCGCGCCCCGGCAAGGCCATCTGGGCCATGGCATGGGTTTGCAGCTAGAGAGCCGTATTTGCACGGACCTGGGTCCTGGCGAGACCCCTCTGCAGCGTGCACAGCTCGGTGCAGGCACGTGGCACAGGCCACAGCCGCTTCTCTCTTCGTCTTGTGCCGTGCGGATGCGGGCGACGCGCTCAAGCGCTAAGTCCTCGCGAGAAGGCCCAGACGGCGGGGGCGGTGGACGCCACGCAGTCGCGGTGGGCTCTTTGACGAACGGCCTCCGGGTAAGGGCGGCGCCGGAGCATCGCGATGGGGCGGCTGGGGCGCGGTGTCGGTGGCGGGAGTTCCTTTCTTCTCCGCGGGCGCGCCTCGTCCGGGTTCATATGCAGAGAGAGTTTCTCAGCGACCTGTGAGCTGTGTGTTGCGTTTTCAGCCTACGGAGCACACGTTCGCGGTGGGGGCGAGGGCCCCGCCCCCACCCCCCAAACACATCCGCCAATGGCATGTAGAAAGAATAAATCACAAGTCGCACAGCTCCGTCAGCTCCCCGGCTGCGAGCTCACACATGCAACTCGCACATCCTCCCCAGGCTCTCACATCCCCCGGGCGGCGCGTGTGGACGCAATCTCAGCCCTCCCAAACGCGCGGCACGACGGCAGCCTGCGTCCGGGAGCGCCGTCCAATCGCGGGACGCCGGGGTGGCCCCTTCCCCACCACAAACTCACGGCGAGCGTTGTGCGATGACAAGGCGCTCGGGCCGGCGGCGGCGGTGGCCAAAGCCCAGAGGCCGGCGCGGGGCCCGAGAGCAAGGCCGCCGAGCGGCACGTGTGCGCCGCTCCGGCGGTCAGTCCGCCTTGCCGGCCTTGGCCTCCTTGCGGCCTGGCGGCGGCGGGAGGCTGCGCGGCCGCGAGTAGGTCGCCTCGCCTAGAGCACGCACCCGCCTCCTTCTCGCACCCACCTCCTTCTCGCACCCGCCTCCTTCTCGCACCCGCCTCCTTCTCGCACCCGCCTCCTTCTCGCACCCGCCTCCTTCTCGCTCCCGCCCCCTTCTCGCACCCGCCCCCTTCTCGCACCCGCCTCCTTCTCGCACCCGCCTCCTTCTCGCACCCGCCTCCTTCTCGCACCCGCCTCCTTCTCGCACCCGCCTCCTTCTCGCACCCGCCTCCTTCTCGCACCCGCCTCCTTCTCGCACCCGCCTCCTCCTCTCCCGCCACAGCCAGCAATGTCTACACTCGTCCTGGACACGGCCGACGGGGCACCACGCACTCCCGAAAGACGACGGGGGCACGGCACGGGGCGGTGTGTGCCTTCTCGGGGAGAGGCAGTCCACAAAGGCCCGATGGAGCTTGTGATGGATCCCGGCGGCCGAAGACGTGCGTCGGTTCGCCCGCGAGGCTGCTGTTGGCAGAATCTCGCGGCCAGTCTCGGCCAGTCTCGTCTCATCTCGGAGAGTCTCGGCTAGTCTCGCCGGTGACGCTGTTGTAGAAGAAGGGGCGGCCACCGCCAGTGAACGCCGTCTCCGTCCACGCACGCGCCGCGCCGTCCCCGTCTCCGTCGCCTGAGTAGTCGCCAGTGAAGAACTGTGAGCAATTGCATCAACACGAGGGCTGCGAATACAGCGGAGATACAGCGGAGATACAGCGGAGATACAGCGGAGATACAGCGGAGAATAGCGGAGAACAGCGGTGACGTGAAAGGCAGCCGAGTCCGCGCGCTGTCTTCAAACTCTTCCCCATCTGCTTCCGCGTTGCCGTGGCCGTGGCCCGACGAGCGGGAGAGGGCCTCGCCGACAACCATGCTGCAGCAGGCGGCGACGGCGAGGCGGAGCGAGGCGGCGTGCAGGGAGTGCTCGAGATGGTGGTCAAAGAGGCCACCTGAGGCATCCGTTCATTCACAACTCCTCAGCGATGGACTCACAAAACATGCTCGAGGTGCTGCCGGTCAGAGGCGGCCGCCGTCGAGCAGCAAGCACGGCAGCACGAGCACGTGGGCGAGGCAGTCGAGGCTGTCGCACGCCGCGCCTACAAACGAAATGTGGGTGTGGCCAGAAGAGAACGCTGCGCAGCCGAAGGCTGTCGCACGCCACGCCTACACAGGAGGAGACGTGTGCGGAAACAGAGAAGCCGGCGAGGCGGAGGCGGAGGCTGTCGACGTCGCGCCGACGACGAAGAGTAGGCTGGTCAGCAGCGCGCGCTGCTCGCGCCTAATGAGACAGCAGTGATTCGTTGAATGTCTCATCAGCCAGGCTTGTCAGCAGCTGCGCTGCTCGCGCCACTCCCGCCCGGCGCGCTGCCAGCCGTGGCGCGCCATGTGGAGGAGCAGGTAGGCCCCCAGTAGCGGGAGGAGGAGGTGCACCGAGAACAGGCACCACTGCGCGGGCAGCAGAAGCGCGTGCGGCGCCGCCGCAACCTCTGCCGGCGTGGCGCGGACCTTGCCTCGCGTCAGCCGGCGGCGAGCCGCGGCGAGGAGCTTGCGCGCCTTGGCGACGGCGCCGGTGGCCTGCGCCTCAACAATCTCGCCGCCGTGCGCCACCAGGCGGCCGGTGAGCGTCCGGCCCACCGCCGCCAGCATGTGCTCGGCGACTCCGAAGCCAATCTTCTCCTGCGGTGCGGCGAACGGCGCGTGACCGGCAACGAGGTCGGATTCGGAATGGAGAGTGGATGGAGGTTGGGAGTCGGAGCGGGCGGAGGTCGCGCGCGGGCGGCCGGCGCCGGCGCCGGCGACGGGTGGCGTGCGGCAGCGGAGGCAAGAGCGACGGCGCCTGTGCGCGGTGGCAGAGCTCGTGCCCAGAGTTGGAGTGGACGGCACGGGTGAGGACGGAGTGGCCGTGCCCAGAGCGCATCGTGCGGGGACTGTCCGCCTCCACGCAAGCCGTAGTCGGCGTTTCGGGTACGATGGGCATCGAGTCGTCGAAGGTCATTCGGTCGTTCGCTTCGATTCCGAAGCATCTCGAGAGAAGAATTCCGCGGGACGTCCTCTGACTGTGCTTTTACGTTACGACAGACAAAAGTCAAAAGAGATGTCAAAAAAAGAAAAAAATGCTCCACGCCGCCCCAACGGGCCGAGGCGGGCCGAGGCGGGGCTCCAGCTCCTCGAGGTTGTGACTCCTCTCTGTTGACTCCTCTCTGTGCCGCTTGCATCTGTGCCTCATGAGCGACTCGTTCCTGGCGGCAGTGCTCCATCGACAGACCGACACGCCGCTGGCGCCCGTCATCCGCGCTCTGCTTGTGGACAATTGCGACCCGGCAAAGTCGACACACAGTCCAGAGATGCCCACCACCCAGCCTTGACAGATAGTGGACAGGACTTTACCTGTGGAGGCACTGCCCGTTCATCTCACCATTGGCCTCACCACAGCTCTCTATCCACTGCCCGTTCATCTCACCACACGCCACCCCGTCCGCAGCGTCGACGCGGCCGAGCTGCTCGACGCCCTCGACCTGGGCGGCTCGCGGCATGACTGGGCGTCTCGCCGCGCCAGCGCCGCCGCGCGCCGTGTTCCCGCGAGCCTCGACCTCGCTCAGTGCGCGGCGCTGCGCAACGCGGTGGACGCAGCCTCGATGGAGACGCTCGACTCAGTCGACGGCCTACTCGAGTACCAACTCACGCTCACCAGCGCCGACTTCGAAGAGCTTGTCGGCGTGGACGCCTTTGCGCGGCTCAACTTTCTCGCCGCCGAGGCGCATGCCGAGACACGTCCGGGGCGGTTCCAAGACAGCTCCGAGACACTTCCGAGACGCTTCCGAGACAGCTCCGAGAACTCAGCCTCTTGGGCTTTGAAGAGGCCGCCAACGCGACGGACACGGGTCACACTCACAGACACACAGCACAAGACACTCCTCCAGCGCCGTGTCGCAGCGCTCCCATGCGGCATTCTCGGAGCTCTGACGGCGGCCTCTCGCCCCCGCAGGCGCATGCCGAGCTTCAGTCGCCGCTGCGCCCCGCCGCCGCCGCCGCCGCCGCGAGCGCGGCAGGCATCGCCGCCTCGCCGCACCCGCTCACCGAGGAGCCGCACGAGATCTTCGTCCGGCGGTACAGCGCCGCCACGCGGCCGTGGGTCGTCGGCTTCCACTTCGACCGGTCGTGTGAGTGTGACGAGCGCCCGGTCACACCTCTGGCGGTGAGTAGGTCGGCTTCCACTTCGACCGCTCCTCCCTCACGATGAACGTCGCGCTGTCCGACGACCAGGGCTTCGAGGGAGGCGCACTGCCGTGGGCTTGAACGGCGTCTCTTCACGGCTCAAGTGTGAGCAGGCCTCGAGGGAGGCGCACTGCTCGCCATCGTGGGCGGCGAGGTTGTGCGGTGTGACCGCGCCGAGGGCACGGCGACGCTGCACGCTTCGACGCTGCTCCACGCTGTCACTCGCGTGCAGGTGAGGCGGACTTGTCACACCCGATTGTGTGAAGAGGCGCTGTTCACAGAAAAGCACAACCCCAGGCCGGCAACACAGGCGCTGTTCACACCCCGGAGTTGTCACGCTGTCGCTCGTGTGCAGGGATCGGCGGCGCGCTACTCGCTCATCCTCTTCTACCGACAGATCTGCCCCGCCGCCGCGCACCGGCTCGTCGAGTGCAGCGTCGCAACCATGGACCTGCTCTACCCGCCCGAGGAGGGCTCCTACTCGTGCGACGCTTGCGGCGACTCGAGGCTGCACAGGGTGCGCCGCAGCGAGCCGGGTGGCGCCTCCTCACGCTGTGAACACAGGCGCGAGCTCGAGGAGCAGGGGTGCCGCTCGATGTGGCACTGCGCCGCCGGGTGCGAGTACGATTTGTGCGGCGTGTGCCACGACGTGGGCCTCGCGGATGGAGTGGAGTACGTGAGTGTCCGCTAGCGCGCGCGTGCGTGTGGGAGGAGGGGTTACTAGGCATCGATATATCGTAATGAAAAACAAATGTTCGCAGCGGCGCCGCAATTTCTTTCTCTCGCGATGTCCACACCCAGCGAGCCGTCTTTTATTACCCAGGTTGCAACCCTAGTTTCGCACTGTGCTGTGAACGCTGCTGGTTGGCGTCGGTTGCGCAGCACCCCGTCCCCATCCAGGTTGTTGGTTGCTGCCCCAGGTCCCGCACTATGTAGGTGCAATGCCCCGTTCTCTGGATCATGCTTGTTCGGGTACCGGTACGTGGTTCGCCCTTTTTGCCTACCGACCTCCGAGCCCAGATAGCGCACCGTGATCCTCGTCGGCATCCGCGCGGGGGCGCCCTGCTGCCGGGCCCCTGGCGGCCCGCGCCACGTAGGTGCGACGTGCCCGCCGAAACATCGATTCAAACAAACGACGTTCACAGCGCCAATTCGGCCCCAGCTCTTCGGCTCGCTCCGCTCGCCGGTGAGTTGGTTGGTTGCTGGCAGCACCCCAGCACTGGGGGGTCCTGAGAGCTGTTGGTTGCCGCTCGATTCACAGCCTTGTTATTGAGAAGAAAATACGTCCTATGGCGCTGTGCGCTGGTCTGTGAGAGGTTGAGGTGCGAGCCCTGGAGGCCCTGGGAATGGGGGGAGACTACCCGCGGGCCTAGAAGGCCCGCGCGCAGGGGGGTGGGGCATTGAGACCGGTCATGAATGAGTGCGCGACACGCATGTTGCGAGCAGCGTTGTTGATGTTTTGCGCGTCGCCACAGACGGCGGCGCGCGAGAGCTGTTGCGAGTGGTGCTGGACAAAGCCCCGGGCGCTGCCGGAGGCTGTGCCGTAGTCGGTGCGGTCGAACGGCGCTCGGGCTGCCGACCTCTTTGGCGAAGTTGAAGATGATTCTCTTGGTCGGCGGCGCAATGCCGCCCTGGCTTTCGACGAGACAAATTTTGACGATTCCGTTCTTGACATTGAGCGCGTCGTAGTACTGTCCCTTGTGCCCTTTGACCCAGCCTTTACCGGTCGCATGGACGAGCGGGCCCTGTGACTTGTGGCCGCGCTCTTTGCACCCAAGAACCTTGAGCAAGGTTTGGTCGAGGGTGTTGCCGAAACCAACAAACTTGTGGCCCAGAGTGACGCACAGCATCCGCCGTGTGCCGCCGAGCCCTGCCCAGCCTGCCTCGTCTTTGTGAGGGCGCTAGGCACCTTGACTTCGTAGTGGACATCGCGCTGGGACTGCAGGTCCCCGCCGATCTCGCACATGTCGGTGACGTGCCCCTCGTTGAGATGGAAAGTCGTCTGAGGGTTCGCCTTGTCACCGAGCACGAGCTTGCCGCAGGCTCGTGCACGGACCATGTTGGCCGCCGCATACATGGTGCCGTTGTGACGAATGTTGTGCGTGCTCGCACGGAATGTCCTTCGATCCGTTAGCAAGCTGGTCGCCCTTCCGCTTACCGATGGTGACTGTCTCACCAGCCGCCTCCTTGGCGTCGTATTCACGTAAACGCACAACCCGTCGTATTCACAGCACTGTGCGAACTAGCTAGGGACCTGGACCTGGTAAGACGGCTCGCTGACGGTCGGCCGCCAGAACACGCCTGGCGTGGATCGCGTCACACCAATCCTCGCTACCCAACGCGGCCAAAGGATATCCACCTCGAGAACCTCGAGAACTCGAGTAAACAAATGTGTCCGGCGCATTCGCTCGCGCGACGGTCGGCCCTCTCGCACGCCGCGGTCGCTGCGGCCGCGTATCTCCTCGGCCACAGAGCTGGCGCTCTTGAGTCGCAGCCACCAGCCGAGCCGGATGACGACTCGGTGTGGCGTGAGGGCGAGTTCGAGGAGCACCGGGCACGGGAGGCGGCTGCAAAGGCAGCGCTGCTAGAGCACCTCCGGCACCGCTCCTACGTCAGGCTCGCGCCCAGCCGGGTGGCCGGCGTTGGTGTCGTCGCCCTCGTCGATATTCCGGCAGAGACGGACCCGTTTGTGCCTCCCAACGCGCACCTCTGCCGCGCTGAGCAGAGCATCCCGCTCACGTCGGACGAGCTGCAGTCGCTGCCTCCGCCGGTGCTCGAGCACGTGCTCTCCTTCCACGATTCGACTCCCGGCCGTGTGCCCGTCAACGCGTGCGGCACTGTCACGATGGACGCCTCTTGGTGAGCGGACGGAGAGAGGAGGAGGAGCGGAGCCACGCAGAGTGGCGTGACCGCCGCTCCCCGCCATCGCGCCAGGTTTCTCAACCACGCCAACACGGACGAGGCAGCGAGCGCCCGCCCCACCACTGGACTCTATCCGAGCAACTCCCGACTCACACGAGTGCTGCGCAGGCGGTCAACATGGAGTTGCATCGCCCGGAGCAGTCGACGAGCCCGCCGCGGCAGGGCGGCTTCTACTCCTACCGCACCACCCGCGAGGTGCGGGCGGGCGAGGAGCTGCTGCTGGACTACCGCACGGCGCTGCCCGGCGTGTTTAAGCACGCGATCGCCCCGCACCTGAGGCCGGAGGGGCGGGGAGAGACACCGAGTCTCGGAAACTATGAACATATCGCGCAGCCAGCCCCGTGTGTGTGACTAGTGTCTCTAGTGCAGTGTGCATCATGTATTATATAATGTCTGCGCCCACGCGGCACGCGCTCTCAGTCTGACAGTCTCAGAGCTCTTCCCCGCCTATAACGCCCATCTCTTCTCCGCCGGGAGACTCGAGAGAGAGCCCCGGGCCCCGCGCCCTCCAGCTTGGCGTCGCCGTCGGAGGGGCAGCTTTGGCGTTTGGCTCTAGTTGCCAACTTGCTAAAGTACTTGGCACCTGTGCACGGACTGCTCTTGCTCTCTAAGGACTCAGCTGCACGACCGGAAGCTGGCCCTCCGCGCGCATTTGCCGGCAAACCGAAACAGAGAGAGCTGAGATTCTCTATCGCACATGCAGTATGTGTTCACGCGCGCCTTCCTTCGACCTGGGTCAGCCTGCGCAGCCTCAGCGTTTTATATTACGTTTGCAGATATGCACATAATCACGATAAATTACATCACGTCCATGAGTACATCTAGTCATACGAACATGCGTGTCCCGCCTTGTCGTCGCACGCCCACGCGTCGTCCCTAAGAGTAGTCCTTCGACTTCCGCTTGATGAGCTTCTCCGCCTCCTTGGTGGCCTCCTACGGCAGAGGCAAGATCCAGTGTGTGACGTGGGTGGAGGTATTAAAGTTGAGGCGTGTGTGGGGAGCGCACTGCAGCGGTCGCAAACTCCTTGGTCGAGCTCCGAAACCCAGCCTTTTCCTTCCCAACCTTGCCGTACTCCGTGGTAAACTTCTTCCCAGCCACCTTGATCTGCGCGGAGGCAAGGGGGGGATGGGGGCGTCGGTGGGACTAGCAGACAACACGCATTGAGGAGAGTCCCTTCCCTCCTCACCCGCCAGAACTTGCCACCGCTTTTGGACGGGGCGGTGCCCTGGAAGAGGTAGCTGCCAGCCGCCTTTTTGGCCGGAGCCTTCTTTGGCGTCGCCGGCGTCGCCGGCGCCTTCTTTGTGATGGTCTTGGTCACCGGCGAGGTTGCTGCCCCCTTGGCCCCCAGCCCCTTCTTCTGCACGTACCCCTCCCCAATCTTCGCGCTCACTGCGGGGCAGGGCGTGCGATGATGAGCAGCGGCGGGGAGAGAGCTGCGGGAGCGCGTGTCGCTCGTTCCGGGCGTGCAGGGCAGGGGTGTGCGATGGGTGGAATGGCCGGAATCAGGCACGTGCAAATGTGCCGCGGGCGCGCCTTTCTTTCTCGCCAGCTTCTTCCCGTTGATGTACGGGCGATACTTCTTACTTGCTTTTGACTGGCCCGTTTCTCCGATCGTGCCCCACCTGTAGGAAGTAAGGGGAATGTCCGTCGTCCGTCTAGGCCCCCGCAATCAAGCGGATACTGCTCGGCCCACCGCGTAGTGACGACACCATTTGTGGAGTTGGCCTCCCAGAACTTGCCGTCGGTCTCGCCATACCAGAAGTAGTCCAGCTTCACATTCTGCCCGTCGATCACGCTGTCCTCGGGCGCCCTGGACTTGCCCATCGTGGATGAGAAGAGAGCTCGGTCGGTGGACGGACGATTTACGGCCAGTAAGGTGGTGGTGTTGGCCATCTGTGATCTAAAAAGAAAGGCATTCGCTAAAAGTTGGCCGAATGGTTTGGGGGGAAAACCAAAGCGAACGGTTGGCTCCAAGAGCTTAAGGTCAGCATCCTCTCCGCGGCTACGACAATGTGAACGTACGAGATTTGTTTTTGAACGTACGTGAACTGGTCCTCACGGGGTTGACCCGTCTCCTCCAGAACCAGATCGAGACGGACTTCAAGAGAAGAGACTCGGACTTCATGAACGGCCGAGCAATAATTCTTTATTGATATTATTAATTAATGCTTTTTCCACGGCTGAGCCCCCCCTCCCCTCCCCCGCGCCCATTCCCTGCCCTCTCCCGCCGCGCGCCCCGTCCGAGCCATCTCCGCTCTTGCACAACAGGAATTTTGACAATTAATCAGATGGCTGCTATTCCATGCCTGCCCTCTCCCGCCACGCGCCGTCCGAGCCCTCTCCGCTCTTGCACAGGAGGAAATTGGAATTAATCAGTGAGGGAAAGGCACAATCCAGCGAACGATGGACTTGCCCATTCCGGAGTGGTTCGATCCCACAAACCCGAGACGTGACGAGAAGCGTTCTGGTGGTCTCAGGCCCAGTGAGGTAGTGCACTGGTCTAACTCGGATCCTGCTGAACAAGTTCCTCTTGTAGCTCGATCGGTCACACCGCCATCGCCGTCGGTCGGGGAGAGGGGGGACGACACTGCCTCTGCAGCGCGTGCACCTCGATCCTGTACCGTGTTTGTTATAATGACCCCCCCAAATGAACACACCAGTGAGGGAGGGCGAGACGATCGAGGGGTCCCGTACCATGCGGAATCGACCCTATCCGGTGCTCAAGTGCTCAAGTAGGGGCAGGGAAGTTAGTCTGCCGAAACCGCGCGTCCTATTTGCGTGATCGCCAACCACAACCTCCAACCACAACCACAGTGTTGTGTGATACTCACCCCACACACACACCCAACATGCACACAAATCGAGGTCTCGTCCTCTCTGCTCTCCTGACCCCGATCCACGCCGCCTGCCCGACCTCGGCCGGTGACCCAATCACCACATTCAATGGAGTGTCAACACGCTACTGGCTGCCCGAGGGCGTCGAGACGGAGCTCTTCCGGCAGGGTGATATTGCTGTGATGGGGTCTGCTGGCCACACACCCGGCCACGACTTGGCAGATGGCGAGTGGCTCCACGCTCTGCGACTCGTCAGAGGTGGAAAGACGCTACTGGCTGTGGCCGTCAACCATAGCGCCGACATCACCACTCACCACAACGAGGACAAAGCGCCGCCCCTCCGTGCCCTATCCGTTCAGCTTGGTGGCAGCTCGATGCAAAGAGAAGGTGCGGCGCAAGTTGGAAACATCTCCGTCTCAATCAGAATCGACACACGCCGTGAGCACCCGGTCGAGTCCCTCCATGTCACCGTCGGCGACCAACTGCAGCTCACGATTCGCTCCTCGGTGGCCCGCAAGTTTTTAGACAAGGCGGAACAGGCAAAGCACGTGCACCTTGACCTCGACTGGACGCACTTTTCGCGCAAGGAGGAGACCCGCGGCGTGCTGCCCGAGATCTGGGGGCTTGCGCCCATGTCGGCTGCCACCAAGGCCATGCTCGCTCCTCCCGCTGGCCGCCGCTTGGACGAGGAGGACTGCCCCTCAGAGGTGGAGACCTCGCCCTCCGGTCCCAACCACGACCCGCTGCTTCACCTGTACGCCAACGCAGTGCACGATAAAGTGGCCGACCTCGTGGCGCTCTTCGACGGGAGCCCCGCCCTCAAGGACCAGCTCGTGATGCCCCTCGGATCGACCGAACGCACCACGGGCGCCCTCGCCGTCTCACCATTCGCGGCACCGTTCGTAGGCCCGCTTGAGTGCAGGTGCAGTACAGGCCCACAAACGGCAATCACATGCCCATAGGCTGCCTTTGCGTGGAGCCCTGCACCGGGCCTCGCGCAGTGCGACATGACATACGCGCAAAAGGCGGCCATGCACTCGCTGCTGAGCACGGCTCTCTCCGAGGGCGGGTACTACACCATCGTGGCGGTGATGAATCGACAGCGAGACATCGGCGAACTCGAGGAGTTTGCGGGCCAGGGCAATCTGACCCTCGTGAGCCGAATGTGGCAGCTGATGCGCGAAGAGAACATAACGTTGGACACGGACACGCCAGGCATCAACCGACGCTTCTGGGACCTAGCCGACAGTCTGGGCATCCCTGACATGGAAAAACTGACCTACATCGCGACCGCGGGCAAGCGGCCGCTCTCAAAGGACGCGGCGCTGCCGCACGCGGGCGCCAGCCGCTTCGTGGACGGGATGGGATTTAACTGGGAGTGGGCCACGCCGCCAGGCTTCGAGCGGCGGCTCGACCAGTTCTGCTCGTACTCGCTAGCACTGTTCCTCGAGGACCCGGACGATTTCAGGCCGGGCAGCAGTGAGCAACTGCACCGCCGCCCACCACGCATACGCTCACCACACCAGCCTCGCCGCCGTCACCGCTCGCAGAGCTCGGGTTGCCTCGCAGCCGCCCCAAGAACGATACCACCTTGCCACTATCCCGCCCACAGATATCGCGCTGCGCTTCGAGGGCCACCACGTGAGCGTAAATTTTCTCTTGCAGTACCTCGAAGACGGAACCGTGCGCGTCCAGACCACCCCGCTCATGCTCGGCAGCTTTCCAGCGCAGGCGCCCCCCGTCTGGGAGATGCAAGGCGACGGCGAAACGAGCGGGGTTGCAACGGAGCCTCTCTGCACGAGCTGGGGCGAGTGGGCGTACATGACCAAGTGGACCGAGGGGCAGCTGCTCCTGGCGCAGAGCGTGCGGCACTTTCGATCATTTTTCGACGCGCTCCCAGCGGCGACGTACGCTGGGGCCAAGATGGATGGCTCGCAATTCCTGGGCGAGGACCCGCTCCCAGGCGAGGCGGCGCCCCAACCCACCTCCGGCCTTTTTCTGAGCCATCGTTCCCACCCCGGATGCCAGCCGAGGCCGGCATCCCGAACGAGTTCCAATTTGTCGCTGGGCTCGGCCGCAATCTGACTGCTGCCACGCTCGCCGAGTCGCTTGAGGGTTACGCACACGCCATCGTCCCGGTGTCCGAGCTCAGCGAGACGGCGCTGTGGTACCTGCACAAGGGCCTCTACTCCTTCACGAGTGTCATGTCCCGAGAGGTGGCGGCGCTGACCTGGGCTGTTGAGCAGCGCCCGAGCAGTGACCCCTCGTCGACCCTCTCCGCTCTCCAGGCGGCGCACGTTTACGACGCGCGCATCGAGACCGCTCTATCCAGCCCCGGGACGCTGGTGACTCTCTCCACCGCGGGCGACCCGCCGATGCTCCTCGGGGGCAGCTTCTTTGCCCTCGTGGCGGTGGGGAAGCTGCTCGTCGAGATGACCTCTTCGGTGGAGTGGAGCACGGTGACGCGGCCGCAGGCGGGCAACTCTGAGGGCGCCATCCCCTTTGGCAACCACATCCACGCGATCCTCCGCGATCTACGGGAGGAGACGCTGTGGATCAACGACCCGCTCACCACACACCTCACCACCCATCACGATTAGACAACAACGATTAACTTGAGACCGATGGCGATGACGATCTTAGCACGTCGATAAAGAATGAGGGGACATTGCCAAGTGTATTTGTGAGGTATGAACGTATCGGGGTATCTATTTACATCGTCGGGGGGCACCAGGAAAAAAAACAGTGGTGTCCGCCTGGTGCCCGAATCTGAATAGCTCAGCAATGCTTTCCACTCTCGCCTTCAGCTCGGGCTTCTCGGTGTCGCGTTCGCCGGTTTCGCAGGGCCGTGCGGGTGCGCCTGCCATGCTCTACGGCGAGCCTAGGCCCGTCCAGATCATCCCGTCCGTCCTTCCGGCCGACTGGGCCAACATGGGCGCCGAGTGAGTGCCAGCAGCCCTTTCTCCTCCTCCGCATGCACTCACACAGCACAACACGCAGCGCAGAGCATGCGTACGCCCGCGCGCACGGTGTTGCCGACGGAGGAGCAGCGACTCCACGACGTGCGTTTCGTCCAGGTGCAAGCGGCTCGAAGACGCCGGCGTCGACCGTATCCAGGTGCGAAGCTCTGCCGCTGCCCTGGCCTCCCGCCTCCAACGTCAAAGCCTGCAACCCTGCAACCGCCGCTTCTGACGCCCCGCGCCCTCCTGCGACGCGCAGTTCGACGTCATGGACGGCAACTTTGTGCCGAACCTGACCTTCGGCCCGGAGCTCATCGCCGCCTGCAAAAAGTACACCACCGTCAAGTTTGAGACGCAGCTGATGGTGTCGCAGTACAACTGCGAGGTGCGAGAGAGTAGAATGCACCAGAGCGGCCGCGTCACCCGCGTCTCTACGCCGCCTCTACTGCCCCGCCCACGCCCCGCCCACGCCCCGCTACCCTCCCGCTCGGCCGCGCCTTGCCACCCTCTCGCCCTTCCGGATCCAGACGATGCTCGACGAGTACACCGCGGCGACCAACCAGCCGGGCAAGCCCGGTGTCGTGATCGCGCACGTCGAGGGAAACACGCACCTGCACCGCACGCTCACCAAGATCCGCGAGGGGGGAGGCTCGCCGTCGGTCGCGCTCAACCCGCACACGCCGGCGGAGATGATCGAGAATGTGCTCGACCTGTGCGCTACACAGCCGAGATGCAGCCGAGATGCAGCCGAGATGCAGCCGAGATGCAGCCGGTCGGCAGAGGATCGAATGATTCATTCTTTTGCCCGCAGGTGCGACCACGTGCTGGTGATGACCGTCAACCCGGGCTTCGGAGGCCAGGCACACGAGATACGGCCGAGAGAGAGACCCGAGAGGGGGGCGAGATACCCGAGATGTACCCGAGATATACCCGAGATCTCACCGGCGCAGGTGCGTGGCGTGGGTCTCTCCCCCCTCTCTCCCCTCTGCTGCGAGCCTCCACACTCTCTCCCCGCCAGGCGTACATCCCGACGATGGTCGACAAGATCAAGAAGATCCGCGGCTGGATCGTCGACCGCGGCCTCGACATCGACATCGAGGTGGACGGCGGCGTCAAGGCGGACTGGACGATCGCCGCGTGCGCCGATGCGGGCGCCAACTGCTTCATCGCGGGCTCGGGCATGTTTGCGTACGAGAACCTGGCGGACGGCTGCTCGGAGCTGCGCACGATCGCGGAGGCTGCACAGAAGGGCAAGGCGCGCCGAGGGGGAGGGGAGGGGCGGGGAGGGGGGGGGGGGGGGGG
>NW_005200951.1:93952-127105 GCF_000372725.1 Emiliania huxleyi CCMP1516 | reverse complement strand
GTTCATGTTTACCAGTGTACTGCGCAGCGTACGAGAGACGCGCGTCTTCTGCCTTTGTGCGTCCCCAAGAGGACCCCCCCCCGTGCGTCGAGGGGGCGGAGACGGACTGGAGCCCTCGACGCAGCGTCCGTAGGTGCTCCCGCCCGAGACGCACGCGAGCTGGCTCAAGGCGCACCGGGTGCCTTTGCGAGACGGATTTCACCCCCCCCCCCCCTCACGCCGACTTGCTTCTCGTCCCGCAGGCGGAGTGGCTCCTGCGTGCCCAGGAGGGGCTCGAGCGCGGGCGCGACATCTCGCTCCTCGAGCGGCTCGAGGCGGGACTCGAGGCGGGCGTGAGGTGACGCTCGGCTCTCGCGATGCCGCATGCCGCGCGATGGGCGATGGCCCCTGCAACTGTATCCCGGAAAAAGAGAGGGTGTACTGACTGCTATGATTGTATGTCCTGGTGCGCCTGCGTCGTCTGTGTTCTTCCTAGCGCTTACGACGTCCCCCGAAATATTCATTACGCACGCTGTCGCGGTGCTCGCGCTCGCTCGAACCTCGATCGCTCTCACTTTCTCTTTCAGCCGTGCCTGTGGAGCAACCTGGACCCTGGACGCTGGAGCTGGACGCTGATCGCTGTCGCTGATCGCTGTCCAGAGGTGTGGCGCCGGGCCTGGGCTCGACTGGGCGTGCTGCGCGTGGGGACCTGTGAGCACGTGTGGCTGTGCACAAGTATGTGCCACAGCCCCTTACCCCCACACTCGACACTGCGCGCGCACTCAGACACATAGAGTACTGATTTCACTGACAGACACAATAGTCACAAGTCAGTGCAGGATTCCTACACACGCCGATCGGCGGTGGCAGGGCGGTGCCGCCTGCCGGCGTCGACCCGCGTCCGCTACCCAACCAGCCGCTTCAGCAGCGCCGGGCTGTGGCTGAAGTGGTACTCGTCGAACGCATCGGGGTACTTCCACGCGTCGTACTCGGGCGTGCTCACACACTGTCTCACGCGCTGCCACAGCCGCCACGCCTCCCGGTACCTATATCGAGAGGGAAACCTCTCTTCGCTCGCAACCACCAATTTGCCTTCCGCCGCTTCTCTCGGCGCCGGCCAACGAGCTCCTCGCGTGTGTTGGTCGCCGTGGGGTCGATCGTCGCGGCAAGGGCGGTCTGGAGAGCCGCCTCAGCTGCTGCGACCGCCTCGCTGCTGCTCGGATTGGGAGGCGGCCCCGCGGTCTCCACGCCTGGTCACGGCACGGCACTATGGTCGGGGCAGAGGAGCGAGCGAGCAATGCGCGCCTCGCCGGGGGAGACCGTCGGCAGCCACAACCACGAGCGAACGGTAGGCGTGCCTACGGGCGGACGGCAGCTCTCAACGGGTTTGCCCGTCCAACACACACAGACGTTGAGGGGAATGCGCGTGCCATGGACCGAAGGTTGGGTGCACGTTGAGGCCGCACCTACGGGCAGCGACACCAGGGCGTGCGGGCGTGTGCACGCACCTGCCGCCGGCCGCAACGCTGTGGCCAGCGCCCCGCGTGAAAGTACGCTGCGCCAGAGAGGTGGGCGAGGCGCTGCATCGCAACAAGCCGACCCGGCGCGGTCTCATGGGCAAAGTGCAGCGAGACCCCGAGCCCGCGGGGCACCGCCTCGGCAGCAAGCTCCTCCGTCGCCCGGACGACATACGCGTTGAGAGGGCCTGTCGCACGGGGGCGAGTGTCGGGACGGAGGCCGTAGGCGCTGCCTCTTTGTGCGCTCCTCCGCAGAGCAGTCCGGCACTCCCTTCTCTCTGAGCACACCACTCTCTGCGTTCGCCTCCGTGTTCCTCCTCTCGTGCGAGGTGGCCGCGGGTGGGCGACTGTCGCAGCGCCCGGAGAAAGGGCGTCCAGATGTCACGGGTCGATCCCACGAGGACCGCGAGCGTGCTGCTGCGCGACAGCTCCGGCAGCGCCATCGCCGGGCCCACCAGAGCATTGTAGTCCTGAGAGCAGTAGGCCCCACCACTCAACGCACATTCACCGCGCGAGTTGATCGTGCATTCAGCGCTTCTACGCACCTGTAATGTCAGACCGACAGCGAGGTCGAGGCCACGACGGTGCGCAGCTGCAGCTATTGCACTGACGATTGCTCTGCTGCTGCTGCCACCGCCTTCGCCGCCTTCGCCTCCGCCGCCGCTGCTGCTGCCGCCGACACTGCCGCGGACGCTGCCGCCGCCGCTGTGCCGCCGCCGCTGTCTGCTAGTACGGTTGCCGCCAGCAGTCCTAGCCACGTTCCCCAGGCGTCGGAGCATGGCCGAACCTATACACTCACTGACTGGACATCGTTCGCGGATTTTTCAGAGAGGATTCTTTCGCACGCGCCCCTCTCACAGCAGACTGGCACCCTGTGTCAGTGTGCCTGTGGTTGCGAGAGACTGCCAGTGAGAAGCTGGAGGCAGGTCGCTAGACTGAGATGAGACCGCCAGTGGAGTTGGGAGTCCACCGTGCACCGCGCTGCGAGCCTGTCGTGTCCCTCCCTTGTCAGGAGCAGGAGAGCCCCACCTGTGCCCCTGATCGTCCTTCCAAAATCCTGCTCGTGCAGGTGTGGACCCTGTCCTCCTCCCCCATCCCTCGTTTGGGTTTGTCTGTGTTCTTTCTTTCTTTTTTAGCAGACTGGCACGGACTAGCACCACAAAAGGCACAGCAGACAACGGCCCCTTATCCCGCTCAACCGCCGCGTGAGGCCCGGATCTATCTATCTGTTATGTTACCTCATCAAAGTGTTTGTCTCGTTCTCACATGCGAGAGAGAGAGAGAGAGAGAGAGAGAGAGAGAGAGAGCGAGAGAGAGAGAGAGAGATTCTTCTTGTTCACATGCGTGACTGACTTTCATCTTTATGGCGTGTGTGTGTGTACCAGGCAGGGTGACGGACCCGGAAACCAACTAACTACCACCTTTGTCCATAACCCTCGACGTCCACGACAGGACAAGCCGCCAAGAACAGTTATAACTAAAGGAGGCGGTTGCTGGAAACCGAGCGCGGGTGCCTGAAACCGAGGGACCGAGTCCCTCCTTCCGAACAAAGCGTGGTGCGACACCACCGAGCCCAAAGAGCGCCCACCGCGCCCTGCCATTTGCGCACGGCATTTAACCCTCCCCCCTCCCGTCCACGAATACTGCGCCCAGCACAGGTGCAAACCGAGCCCATACGTACCACAGACACTCGCGTCGATGACAATGCTGAGCGCTACTACATTGATCATTGTCCTCTACAAGACGGCTCGGGCAGCGCCAGCGGGCTCATCGAACGAGCTCGCCACGTCCAACGTCGCCTCGATCGATCCTCTGCCTGACACCTACGATTATGATGAGTCCGAGTATTACGGCGGAGCGTCAAACAAGCCCACATCGGGAGGCAATGATGACGGTGACTGCACCGACATCTGGTCTGCAGGCAAGTGCCGCGAGAAGGCCGATGCGGGCAAGTGCAACAAGCCGAATGCGGTGCTGAAGTGCAAGGCAACGTGTGGCTTGTGCTCCTATCCACCTCCTGCACCACCGTCGCTCACTTGCAACGATTTGGCTGCGTGCAACAAGTACTCCAGCCCGCGGCCGTCCCCGCCCCCCTCGTCCAGCGTCTCCTCCTGCGAGTCGGATATCATCGACTCTTACGGCAACTGCGTGCCGGCAACGTGCGAGACCTGGTTTGACGGCTGCAACAACTGCGGCGTCATGTTGAACGGCCTGCTCCATTGCACCAAGAAATTCTGCATGATCCGTCAGGAGGAGAAGTGCACCGAGTACACCAGCAGCTCAGTCCTTGTGTCTCTTTGGTACGTTTACGAACGCTTCTGCTCGTAGTCTAGACACTTGGAGCCGTTGATTGGTTTTTTTGGCGGTATTTCCACACAGGGCAGCCTAGGCCTGTAGCTCCGAGAAAAAGAAGCACTTGCGTCACATGCGACACATTCACATGCACATGAACCGGAAGTGAATGCCAACACACCAGCCGGGGAGAGAAGAGATCGACTCGTCTCTGAGTGGCAAGCCTACCTTTATGGACCATGCGCCATGAAAGTGGAGCGAACGGAGCGCCCCGCCGCCGCTCAGAGCGAGCGCTTGTCGACCCGAACGTCCTTGATCGGCTGCAGCGCCGCGAGCAGGTCGTCATCGCTCCGCTCGGCCAGCACCGGCCAAGTCTTGCGCACACCGATCCAGACCGCGGGGTCGGGATCCTCCTGCGGGTTGCGGAGAGCCGCGAAGAAGTCAATCGGCTGCTGCGTGAAGACGCTCTTCAGGGCCGTAGGGCAGTCCTCTGCTGCTCCCTCGCGCCAGCACGGATCAAGACTCTTGCTCGCCGCTGTGAGCGCCTCCACCTCCTCGCCGGAGAGCGTCAGCTCCGCTGCGGTGGTGCGGCGTGCTGCTGCAACCGCCTCGCGTTTCTGCTGCTTCACGGCGCGGGACTGCGGGCTTGCGTCATCATCGGCCATCATTCGGACGGCCGCGCAAGGGCTCGTGATTGCAACGCGTGGGCTGGGCGCTAGGACGATCGCGGAGGCGGCGGCAAGCAGCCACATATACACCAGCGACACAGTGCTCGGCTCGTTGGGGGCCTGGTCACGGCTCGCCAGCAGCGGACACTCAAGAGGAGGAGATACACACCACGAGATACACCGTTTCATTGCCTCGTCGGGGCTGTGTATCTTCCTCCTGCGCTCCCTGGCCCCGCACAGCGACTTGCGAGGGCTCGTCTTCGATGGGTTCCACGGTAATGCCAGCGCCGTCGGTGCCGCCCTACTCGCGCCAGCGCCCTCCCTCCCCCATAATTTGACTGGCTCTCGGGCCCCAGCCGTTCGCGAATGCGCCGTTCGCGCGCTCGACCCTTGGCGCGGCGGAGGCTCGCATTCACCACAGAGCGAGCCGCGTCGCCCAGTCAAATTAAGATAGCTACTTGACACCCTGGTGCACACTTGGAGCGCCTCCGCGCATCGCCCGTGTCGATCCCCATGTCAGACGGTAGCTCTGGAGTCCTGGCGCGCAGGGAGAAGGGCGAGGCACATTCCAGGCAGTGACCTCTCGCCCCTCTCCCGAGCCTGCGCAGGTGGCTGCTGCGCCCACAGACGGGCCAGTGCTGGGCACGCGCATCCTACAGTCGGAGGCTTGCGCCGACGCTCAGTTCGTGATTGCCGCTCTGCTGCCCCCGCGCGACGCCGCAGCGCTGTCGGGCGTGAACAAGGACTACTACTTCATCGCGCGCAGTCCGCTAATTTGGGCGTCGCACGTGCAGCACATTCGCAAGACGAACCCGGAGGTGCAGGCTCCGTTGGCGGTGTACGATGACCCGTACGAGGAGTACAAGGGACTTCGTGCTGCGGGAGAGAGGCACTCGGCCGAGGAGCTGGTCTCGCACGTCAAGTCTTTCAAGGAGAAGGAGCTGCTGCTCTTACGAACCTTCGGCACCGTGACGGAGCCGGGGACGGAGAGTGCCACTTTCGAGCCAAACGGCCCGATCTCGCTGCCTGTCCCGGCACAGCTCGCGCTGGAGCTGCTTTTCGCGCTGGACAACGTGCCGTCTTCAAAGGCGGCACCAGTCACGGGGGACGTGTACGCAAAGGTGCCCCTACCCCCCTCCACCCTTCACCGTTCCTCACGCCATCCGGGACCCTCTCCCAACTCCCTCTCACGCGGTTCCCTCCTCCTCCCTCCGCAGGTTGCGAGTATTCTGAGCGTTAACAAAACATCGCTCCGGAACTTGCGCGATAAGACGGTCGGCAACACGCGCCGTCCCCTCGACCTCGCCCGACGGCTGGCTGCGCCGTTCGGCGCGCCGGCGGAGGAGGGGGGCAGCAAGCGAGGTCGGAGGGCCGGAAAGGCGCGCAAGGCGGCTGCGCCAGCGCTCGACGGCGCGACGGTGGGCCCGGCGCCTGATCCGGAGCGGCGACCGCTACCTCCGGTCGCGCTCCCTCGGGGCGGCGCAGAGAGGTTGCAGCAGCGGAACGTCGCGCTTGTGGCTCGCATGGACGCGGAGGCGGAGGCGCACGCGGCTACAGCCACGTCTCTGCGCGTCGAGCAGCGCGCGCGAGCGCAGCTCACGGCGGAGGTGCAGAGATTGCGAGAGCGTCTGCAGGATGCGGCACACGTGTCGGACCAGCAACGTCTGGCGGCGAACGCTCGCATCGACACGCTGAACGGCACCATCCAGAGGATGCAGGCGCAGGCGGAGCGGCTGAGGCTGGCTGCCGCGTCCGCGCGCGCCGCGGAGCAAGCGGCTCGTGAGGGGCGCGGCGAGGCGCAGTTGCGTGCGTTCCTTGGCCAAGAGCATCAACGGCGCTTGGCGGCCGAGCGGCGCGTGGATGAGCTGGCTCAACTGCTGGCCGCCTCCGAGTGGCGCGGGAGCCTGGCCGAGCAGGCGTGCCTGGCCGCCGAGCAGCGAGCAGCGGGCGCGGAGGCCGGGCAAAGGTCGGCGGAGGCCGCGGCGGCCGAAGCGCGGGCGCGGGAGGCCGCATCTTCGTCTTCGAGGTCGAAGGCTTTAAAGAGGCGGTACGCGGCCGAGGCGCTGGAGCAGAGCCAGACGGGGAAGATCTCGCCGTCGAAGAGAGCCGTTGTGGCCGCGGTCGTGGGGCGTCCCGAGGTGGGCGACGCCATCATGGGCAGCGGCAGCCGTCGGCGACGCCATGGAGCCGATTGCAGGAGCAGTCAGCCTGCGGAGAAGGGGCAGTGCGCAGTTGGCATCGCGAGTGGCGAGAGGCGAGACTGAACCACCGGATGTCAGTGTACACCGCCAGCCGGGGTGGCTCTGCCTTGAGCCGGGGGTCGGGCATGCGCAGAGTGGCAGCGCAGGCACGCGCAAAGGCCGCGCGAGAGAGGTATGGGCGAAGTGCTTAGGCTCGAGGCGTGTGCTCTGGGCGGCTAAGGCTCAGAGGACGAACACGCCCGCCGGCTCCGAGACGCGAGCGGAGAGGTGCAACGGCAGGGCAGCTCAATGCACACCGAGTCGAGTCGCGGGGCGTCGTTACGCACGGGGTCTGTGTATCTTCGAAGCTGTGTCGTGTATCTTCGGTGTGTATCTTCGGTGTGTATCTTCGGTGTATCTTCGCGTGTATCTTCGTTTTTCGGCGTGGCCGGAATCTGGAGGCTTGGCGAGCCGTGTGGTGCCTTTTGAAATAACGCACGGGCCCTCAGCGGAGCTGGGAAGAGGACCGCCGCAAGCGGCGTGGCGTGGAGCGGTTGTGCATCCCTCCGGGGGCCCCTCTGCGCCGGGGAGGCGTTGTTGGAGGCTAGGACGCAAGCGTCCGTCGCCCTTTTCAAACTCGGGGCCCACTCCGCTACGCTCCGACCCGAATTTGTAGGGCCTAAAAGTTTAAGGTGTTGCTGCGCAAAAGGGGTCGGACACAGGGCGCAGCTCGTGCTAAGAGCTAGAAGAGGAGATAGAGAGAACAACCACCCTGTCCCGTTATTGCGTACACCAACACCACAAACAACAAAACAACACTCTCCAACACCACAAAACGCTCTCTCTCTCCTGTCCTCACTCAGGGGGGTCACAACTACCAAGTCCCTCGACTAGCTGCCACAGGGCGCAGCTGCCACAGGGCGCAGCTGGAGACGCTCCCCCTCAATCGGCATCCACCCCCACCCGTTCCAGCCCCACTTCTGCTGCCGAGAGAGCTGAATCGAAGCAAGCGAGCCATTGCATCTTGGCGTGCTCCTGGAGCGCGGCTTTCTGCGGCCACGAGCACGGCGGAGTCGGCGTCGTAGCGCGCATCGTTCCCGCTCATCGCCCATTCCTCCCGTGACGTGTGTCGGCCGCGATTCGATGTCGCCACCTTCATCGCCAACGAGGACTCCCTCGACTGCAGGGGGCTCCGGCGCGGGGAGGGACTCCGCCTGCTGCGCTGGCCGACTGCGCCCTCCTCCTCCATGGGCTCGATCCGATCCGCAGCGGCGGTGCTGCGCGGGAGGCGGCCGCGGGCACGCTGGGCTCGATCAGGAGCTTTCCCTCAGGTAGCGCGAAAGGCCGAAAGCACGATTTGGCGGATTCTTGGCTTCCATTTTACGAATGTCTTGGCACCAGCTGAAGGCTTGGGTCCGACATCGCCGGATTCGTGCACGGTATTCGGATTTTGCTATTTGCTCGTGTGGGGGTATATCGCAGATTTGTCAATGGTACCGCGTCTGCGACGCGGGCGCCTTGCGGGCAGAGCCCTTAGCCACCCTTTTATCTTGCGCGGTCATAACTAAGGCCGAGTGTTCACGTATCACGTAAACGCACAACCCCGGGCCCGAAATCGCACAGAGTCACGCAACACGGGGTCCCAGGGAAGGCGAGCAAAAACCTTATCGCGCGCGCTAGACGCCGACTCGGAGTTCACCCAGTTTCTCTCAACGATTTGATTCTTCTTCCCTCCCCATCAATGACAAGAAAAAAGAACTCAACACATAGTACATCCTCTTGAGGGACGTACGGACGATGTCCCTAACGCTCACAGGCCGATGAACATCGTGCGGGCGCCAGCAAACGTTGGCGTGCTTCGTGAGTGGCTCGACAGCGGCGGGCAGGTGAACGCAGGTGAGTGGCTCGTCAACGACGGTAAGACCTCGCTGCTGCACATCGCCGCCGGCAACGGCCACGAGCGGGTGGTTGACCTTCTGCTGCGGTGCGGCGCGGAGATGGAACAGCAGGACAGCCAAGGCAACAGCGCGCTGATGTACGCTGCCAGCAACGGCCACGAGCGGGTGGTCGACTTGCTGCGACGGCATGGCGCGGAGGTCAACGTGCAGAGCAACACCGGCCACACCGCGCTGATGGGCGCCGCCGGATACGGCCACGAGCGGGTGGTCGACCTGCTGTTGCAGCACGGCGCGGAGATCGACAAGCGTGATGGGGGCGGTTACACCGCGCTGATGTACGCCGCAGGCAAAGGCAACCCAGCTGTCGTGTTCCGCCTGCTGCGGGCGGGCGCAGATACAAAGTTGCGCTCTGAGGACGGCAAGTCCGCGCTGCAGCTGGCCAAGGAGAAGGGCCAGGCCGCGTGCGTCGAGGCCTTCCGGCAACACATCGCGGAGGTGACTGCGGGCCGGCGCGGGGCGGCGGCGGGCGGCGCGGGCGGCGCTTCCTCGGGGGAGGCGGTGGCGGGAGGGAGTGCGGCGGCCTCTTTCGGCTCGCTGGGCAGCCTTTCCGTAGAGGCCGCGAAAGCAGCTGTCGAAGGCGACGAGGCGGCGCTGCTGGCGTGGCTCGACAGCGGCGGGCAGGTCAATGCGACTGGCAGGGAGGGTGATGTGAGCTGCATCACCGCGCTGATGCACGCCGCCCAGAAGGGCCACGAGCGGGTGGTCGAGCTGCTGCTGCAGCGCGGCGCCGAGATCAACAAGCAGGACGGCACTGGCATCACCGCGCTGATGTACGCCGTCAGCAACGGCCACGAGCGGGTGGTCGAGCTGCTGCTGCAGCGCGGCGCGGAGGTCAACAAGCAGAGTAGCAGCGGCGTCAACGCGCTGATGCTTGCCGCCCACCAAGGCCACGAGCGGGTGGTCGACCTGCTGCTGCAGCGCGGCGCGGAGATCAACCTGCAGAACAGCAACGGCTTCACCGCGCTGATGGCCGCCGCGCAGCATAGCCACGAGCGGGTGGTCGAGCTGTTGCTGCAGCGCGGCGCAGAGATCGACATGCAGGACGGTGAAAGCGACACCGCGATGATGCTCGCCGCCCAGCATGGCCACGAGTTGGTGGTCGACTTGCTGATGCAGCACAGGGCGGAGATCAACATGCAGAACAGCAAAGGCGGCACCGCGCTGGTGCTCGCCGCCATCTCCGGCCACACCGCCGTCGTGCTGCGCTTGCTGCGGGCGGGCGCAGACGCGGCGGCGCGCACCAATAACGGCAAGACGGCGCTGCAGCTGGCCACGGAGAAGGGCCACGCCGAGTGCGTGCGCGCCTTCGAGGAGCGTGCGGCAGCGGAGAGGGCGGCGGCGGAGGCGGAGGCAGCGCGTCATGCCGAGGCGCTGCTGGCGGAGGAGGAGAAGGAGGAGGAGGTGGGGGAGCGCGCCAAGGAGAACAAGAAGGGCAAGAAGAAGAAGAAGAAGAGCGGCGGCGGCGAGGCACTTGTCTCGGCTCCGGCCCCCACCGCCTGTATGACGGATTAGCGAGCGCATTGGAGGTGTACAGCGGCCTCGCAAGCCCGGCCGTGCTGACGGAGGCAAGGCGCGTGCGCGACAAGCTCAAGGAGGCGCGGAGGCGGGACAGCCAGCGGATGCGCAAGGCGCATGGCGCGGCGATGGGCGCGCTCAAGTCGCTCGACACCGCGGACAGCCCCTCCGCGCTCCGAGCGGGCATCGCCGCCGCCAGGTCGCACGTGGGCGCGCTGCCTGCGCTGGACGAGGAGGTGAGCGCGGCAGAGTCGCGGCTGGATCTGCTGTCTGTCGCTGCCAAGGAGGCGGACGAGGCGGCTATTGCTCGGCCCGTCGAGATAGCCTTGTCGGACCTCACCGCGGCGACCGACGGGTTTGCAGAGGGAAAGCTGATTGGCAGCGGCGGCTTCAGCCATGTCTACGAGGCGTCGGCCGACCTCCACCTCTCCCTCTCCGCGCCTCCGCAGCTGCGCCACTTGCCGCTCGTCGTCAAGCGGGCAAAGTCGGGCCAGTCCGGCGGCTTGTCGCGGGCGGAGCTCGAAGTGAAGCTTCTGAAGGCGGTGAGCCACCCGCACCTGCTGCCGCTGCTCGGCTACTGCCTCTCGCCCGACGGCGTCTGCCTCCTCTCGCCGCTGATGCGCGGCGGCTCGCTCGAGGCGCGGCTGCGCATCTCGGATCCCGACCGCGCTGCGCAGCTCCGGCGGTTGGGCATGGCAGAGCCGCCGTGGCCGCTGACGTGGCGGCAGCGCGTTCGCATTGTGTGCGAGGCGACCGAGGCGCTCGTCTACCTCCACTCGAAGGACATCGTGCACCGCGACGTCAAGCCGGACAACATCCTGCTCGACGAGAACCTGACCGCCGTTCTTGCTGATACGGGCTTCGCGAAGGACCAGCGTCCGGACGCCTCCGTCCGCTGCCGCTCGACCGCTCTCTATATGACCACGGGCTACCTCTGCCCCTCCATCACCAAGGGAGGCGAGTACTCGCCAAAGACGGACGGCTACGCGATCGGCGTCACCCTCCTTGTCTGCCTCACCAACCGCTCCGAGGTGCAGCTCACCGACCGGTGCGAGGACGAGTTCGATGAACTCTGGACCAACATCGACGCGACGAAGATCTCGGACGTGGCTGCGGGGTGGACTGCCGACGCGGCGCGCGCAGTCAAGGACCTCGCCAAGGCGGGAGACGGTCAGAAGAGCCTCTGCCACGACAGCCTGCGCAACCGACCCACGCTGCCCGCAGCGCTGCTGACGCTCCAGTCGCTGCTCTCCACCGCGGCGGGGGCTTGCACCCGGAGACCGGCGGACGAGGCTGCTCCCAGCGAGCGATCCGCAGCGGCGTACGAGCCGACGCCGCTCTCGGCGCAGGTGCGCGGCATGCGGCGCACAGAGGCGAGGGCCGGCGCCGAGTCGCTCAAGAGAAACGCGGCGGAGGCATTTCGGCACTGCATGGGCCAGCTCGAGGAGCACTACGCGAGGTCCGGCGCCCCCGTTCCACCGCGCGCTCTGACCGAGCACGAGCGCATTGACTTCTGGGCGCGGAAGTGCGGCCTGCCAGAGGGGGTGCGGAGCCAGCTGCAGGCGCTGCGCGTGTGGCGAAACGCCGCCCAACACCAGGACGAGGAGCGGTGGCGGCGCGACGGCCCATGTAGCGCAGCAAAGTTGTCGCGTCACCTGGCCGAACTCGGCGAGGCAATCGTGGCGGTTGTCACTTACACTAAGCGAGATAGCAAGGCCGCCTTTTACTCTCCACGCCGTCTCAGACGGACAGACGCCGTCCCACACGCCGCAGTTTTACACGCGTCGAATATCAAAAATCACACACGCTGCCTCTTTCGCGGCTGATCGCCTGCCCGCGCGCCTTCAGGCTCGGCTTCAGCCGCCAGCCACTCCTCCGCCCGCTTGCGCAGCCGTCCGTCGGGCGCCGCGAGCCGTGGCCCGGCGGCGCGGCCTCCCGCGCTCCACGTGACGAAACGGCCGTCCTCCGACACGTCCGCCTTGACCCACTCGAAGGAGCCGTGCAGCGCGAGCAGCCGCCCCACGGGCACCTGTGAGCAAGAAGGAGCGACGAATCAGTCGTGATCGATGGCTACTGCTCGGGTGATCAGCCGCCCCACGAGCACCTGCTCCTGCGCCACCAGCCAGAGGACGCCGAGCGGGCGGAGCCGGCGGCGGGCGCCGCGGATGAGCTGGACGAGGACGTCGAAGCAGTCGGGCTGCCCTCTGTGAACCGGAGGGTTCGAGACGATCCAATCGTACCGGGCAGGCCTGCGGCCAGCGGCGGCGCGGCGCGGGAACGCGGCCGCCTCGTCGGGCCAGCCGGAGCAGAGGAGGAGGCGGCGCGCCTGCGGCACGTTCTCCGCCGCCGCGGCGACCGCGACCGCGTCGGCGTCGAGCAAGTGCAGGCGGAGGGACGAGTCGCGCTGCAGGAGCGCAGCGCCGATCACGCCCGAGCCGCAGCATGCGTCCAGCACGCGCGCACGCCTCCGCGGGAGCGGCGGCAGCGCGGCCAGCATCGCGCTCGTCATGATGTCGAGCCCGCCGCCAGCGAAGAGGCCCGGGAAGACGCGCCACGCCCGCCCCTCCTATTGTCTCCGCCTCAATCATCAGCCATGAAGAAATCATTGTGAAAGACGCGCCAGTCCCGCCCCTCCTCCGGTCCGCCAAGCAGCCGCACCGCCGCCTCGCCCCGCCAGCCGTCAAACGCACCGCGCGGGCTGGCCGCTGCGGCGGCGCCGGCGGCCGCGCGCTCCGAGCCCCACACCACCGCCCCGTCCTTGGAAGACAGCAAGGTGGCCGGGCCGACGCTCTGCGCGAGTGCTCCCGCCGCGCCCTCGGCGCCCTCGTCCGCGTTGCCCGCCACCCAAAGCGGCGCGCCTCGAGGCAGCACCGACGCGACGGCGTGCAGTAGCATCGCCGCCGCATCACCCGCCGCGTACCACGGCCACCGCGCCACGCACCCCGCGTACGGAGCGCCTAATCTCGGGTCGTCTCGGCTGAGCTCGGCTGATCTCGAGTCATCTCGCCGCAGCCCGCGGAGCGCCGTGCTCGGCGGGTGGCGGCCACGGAGCGGCGGCGGCGTCGGACGCGGTGGCGGCGAAGCGCCGCCAGTGGACTGGCGTGTAGCCGGCTGCGCAGAGCGCCGCGTCGAGGCCGCTGTCGGGGTCGAAGCCGGCGATCAGCAAGGGCGCGCCTGGAGGACAGTTCCGAGAAGGTTCGGAGAAAGCGCAGGGACGCGTCGAGGCCGGTGAGCAGGACGGGCGCGCCGCGGCCTTTGCGGCCCGCGGCCGCCGCCCACGGCGAGAGACGAAGCAGCAGCGCGGCGGGCGCGCCATTTAGCCGCGTGGACCGCTCCGACGCGACCGCCACGCCGCGCGCCTACGGAGACAGTTCCTGGAAGGCTCCTAGAGAGCGCCTGGAAAGTCGATGCGACCCGCCACGCCGCGCGCCGCCGCCGCCGTGAGGCAACGCGTCAGCGGCTCCCGCTCGCGCGATGGCGGCCACCCCTCCCGGCCGGCGAGCGTGCGCAGACCTATGCGGAGGGGTCCGAGAGGGCTCCGCGACGGTTGCGAGAAGGTTCCGAAGCTGCCGGCCCGGAGAGCGTGCGCAGACCGAGCTCGATGTGCCCGACGGTTCGCCAGTGCAAGTGCTCTCTCACCTGCACCGCACGCGCGCGCAACGCCGCCTCCCATCGCGCCGCGACAGAGGAGGGCACCTAGCAACGGTTCGCCGAGGTTCGCCGAGGTTCGCCGAGGTTCGAAGAGGCAAGATGAGAGTGCACCTGCAGGAGCACCGCGGGGCGGGCGAGCGCCCACGCGGCGATGCCGAGCTTGTTCGCGGTCAGAGTGGGCGCCTGAAAGAGAAAGAGCGCGGCGTGAAAAAGAAGGAGCGCGGTGCCGAGCTTGTGTGCGGGCAGAGTGGGGCGCCGCGTCGGCCGCAGCGCCGCACAGCATCGCCGCGAGCGCAGGCGCTTCGTTTCCACCTCCGCCGCCGCCGCCGCCGCCCTCGCGCCCCTCCGCGCTGTCGGCCGGCATCTTCGCGAGAGCCCCGAGGGCGTACAGCAGCTGCTGCGCCTGCAGCCCCGAGGTTGCAGCCTCAATGAACGATCCATATACGTTGTTGCTGTTCCTCATCAGTGGCCTGCAAGCCCGAGGTTGCAACCTCGCGCAGCCGCGCCGCCATCGCCCGCACCGCCAGTGGCGAGACGCCGTCGCGCAGCCGCGAGAGGGCCTATAGGGAGTCGCGCGGAGGATCAGCTCATCCGCACCTCGTCTGGCCGTCCCACACCGGCGAGGGGGCCCAGAGCAGCTGCGAGGCGGAGGCGGCGTCGAAGTCCGCGGGCCGTGAGACCGCCTCGGCACAGACGGCGCGCAGCAGTGGCCCGTGCCTGGTAGCGAGCGGCTCGTTGTAAGCCACACTCATTGGGTCGTTGGGAGTCGTTGATGAGTGGGTGAGCTGTGGTGAGCCGCGGCCCGTGACTACGCGAGGAACGCCCCACCCTCCCGGCGTGAGTAGCACCGTGTCACTACGAGTGCAGCCGAACGTCGAGGTAGATATGGCCGAGGTATGGCCGAGGTATGGCCGAAGTGTGGCCGAGGTGTGGCCGAAGTATGGCCGAGGTGCGGCCGAGGTGTGGCCGAGGTGTGGCCGAGGTGTGGCCGAGGTGTGGCCGAGGTGTGGCCGAGACATCTAGCGGCGCGTGCTCGGTGTCGAGGGAGGCGAAGGACCACGCCAGCGTTGCGACGGACTGGGCGTCGTACCTGTTCAGTCACACATCACTCATCCACATCTCGCTGGTTGAGTCACAAGCGGACTGCGCGTCGCACCTCGACAGCTGCGGCGCGGCGGCCGAGGCGGCAGCGAGCAGAAGCTCGTTCTTGCGCACGCCGCACTTGGCGCACGCCCACAGCGTCTGAGACAGGCCCTGCGGCGTGAAGTCGCCTGCGAGCGGACGTCCGGCTCGCTAGTTAGTACCGAGCCGATGGGACCGTCCCTGCGGCGTGGAGTAGTCGCCCATGCGGCGCGCCGCCGAGGCGGAGAGCGCCTCGAAGAGCGGCCCGTGCCTGTCCGCCGCTCTCGGGGGGTTGCCTTCCAGGGCTTCGAGTTTGAGGGCTGGGGCTCTCGGCGGGTCGGATCTCGTTGGATCTCGTCGGATCTCGTTGGATCTCGGCGGCTCTCGGCGCATCTCGGCGCATCTCACCGACGGCCGAGCGTCGCGAACGCCCAGAGCAGGTTGGTCGCCTCCTGTGCGTTGAAGGCGTCTGGCGTGGCGGCGGCGAAGGTCGCGAGCTCGTCGAGCAACGCGGGGTGCGGCGCCTAGCCGTTCAACACGTGCGAAGTCATGGAGCAGCGGTCAATTCGCCAGTCAGAGCGTAGCAACTCGATCCGTGCTGATCAATTGAGCATGGATCGCCTCTCTTCACCGGGGGTGCGGAGCCCCGACCGTTCAACACGCGTCCTCTCGAGAGCTGCTCCGAGTGCCGGATCGGTAGTCTCCACATCTAGGGCAAGTTTGCCTCGACCGTCTCCGAGGACGCGGCCGCGGCCGCGGCGTGCAGGCTCGCGATCGCCCACGCGACGTTGGCCACGCCGTACGCGTCGAGCGCGCCCGACGCCAGCAGCGCCCGCGCCCGAGCTGCGATCGCGTCGAGCAATGGCGACAGCGTGGCGGCCGACCCACCGCCGTCTTTGCCGGCGCCGCCGCTGAGTCGGCCGACAGCCCACGCTATGCTGGTCAGCGAGCGCGCGCTAACCTCCTCGCTCGACGCGAGCACCGCCGCCGTCCGCTCTCGCAGGAGAGCCGCCGCCTCGGCCGCCTCAGCCGCCTCGGCCGATGATGGCTCCCCGCCCGCAGCCTTGGCCGCGGCCGCCCACGAGCGCTTCCAGTGCGCGTCACTGCCGCCGAGCCGAGCGCTAGCCGGCGCAGCCTTGGCGAGCCGGTGCAGCGCGGTCGCGCAGTTGACCGAGTTGAACTCTGCACACCGCGAGCGGACGAGAGAGCGGATGGCGGAAGCGTCGCCACGAGCAAGCTCCGCGTTGAGCTGCCGTGCAGCGGCGTGACCGTTGGCACTGCCACGGCCGGCGCCGCGGCCACGAGCGCCCCGACCAGAGGCGCGCATGGCTGGTGGGTAACGACACTGTAACGACGGGACTGGCAGCGCACTGGCGCGCAGGCATACTAGGCGCGTACTCAGTACCCGAGAAAAAGAATTTTGCGATACTCGCTCGCACAACACTGGGTTGTAGATAGGAAGAGGCGGACTCCCTAGGGTGGGCGACGGCTAGCGCACCACACACCTCTCCTTAAAATCCCTGTGTGGTGGCGGCGTGCCGTCCTCCCATCCCTCCCTTGGGTTGTCTGTTTTCTCTTTCTTTCTTTTACACTGGGTTGTCTGTTCTCTTTCTTTTACACTGGGCACGGGACTGGCGCGCACTGGCACTAACACAGGTACACCACGGGAGCCGCCTAAGCGACTCCCGCGAGGACGGCGAGGCACTTAGCTCCGTGCACTCGACCGCCCTCGCCGATTTGAACGCATCTCCTCACAGCGGACCGGCTGTGAACAGGTCCACGCCGTCGCGCCAGACGGGCGGCACGGGGGTGTGAGGCGGGAGGGTCGCGGCCCGCTGCTGGGCAGCCCAGCCGTTAAAGTGAGCTCCCCCCTCCCTCAGGCCCGCGCCGGGAGGGCCGCCGCTTGCTAGAGCAGACCTACCACGCCGCCCTGCACGCCGCCGCCGAGGCGCGCCGCAGGGAGCCTCGCCCTCCGCTCTGGTTCACGCCCTTCTTCTCTATGCTTCACACCCTTCGTTTCTAGGCGCACGCAGGGAGCCTCGCCCTCCCCTCGATCGGCTGCGGCGTCAACGGTTGGCCGCCCCGCCACGCCGCGTCGGCCGCCTTCGGCGCGTTCGAGGCTCTGCTCTCCTCGCCGCCGAACAGAGGCGCTCTGGCGAGCGTCGACTTTGTGCTGCGCGAACAGGCGAATCTAGGCGAATTTGGGTGAATCTCGACGAATCTCGGCCAAACCGACACGTTGTTTGTGATCGGCAAGCAGGGCGCATGGGAGGCGTGGCTGGCGGAGGCGAGAGGGCGGTACGGCGCGCCAGAGCTCGAGCAGGAGAGGGCAGGAGAGTGTCCTCCTGACAGCGGGCACGGCGATGTGTTTGTCTGGCGTGTGGCGACAGCCGGCGTCGCGGCAAGGGTCGGCTACCAGGGTGAGATGTGAGAAGGGTAATAAAATAAATAATCACGGACAGCTCTCTTCTGTGACGTGTGAGCTATGGATAAAAAGGAACAGGTCCCTGCCCGTGCGATCTTTGTGCAGGGTTCTTTGTGGGTGTGGTCGGCGACTAGCCGGGGTCGTCCTCCCGGGGGACTAGCACTACGGCTCTAGCCGTCTTCCACATGGTCCCTCGGGTTCCTGCTGCTCCTATTCTCTGGTAGAACGGGTACGAGATGTATGTAGGGAGTATTCGCAAAGAGGAGCCCCGCGCACGCACGACTCCGCAGGAGAAACCCCTCCCGCCCGTGCTTGCGCAGCGCAGCCTCCTCCTAATCTCTTCGTACATCCTCCTGCACTGATCTCCGCGCAAAGTCCTGCTCCCTCCCTCGTCTCGCCCTCCGCGTTTGCTCCGCCTCCCCGTCTTCTGCCCTGCGAGAGGGGGGGGCATGTCCCTTCCCAGTTTTTCATGCACCCGCTCGCGAACACTTTATTTGTACCTTCTTTTTCATGTAAAATTCTTTTTCATTGAGCACTATTGTGTCAGGTGCACCGAGACGGAAGAGACGCGGCCTGGCGGTGGCGCCCTGGCCTCACAGCAGCAAGGCATGCGAGCGCCACGGGCTCTACGTTTCCTTGGAGGGTTTTCTTTTGGGTACAACATATGTACATAATCGGTCTGAGGGATTAGGCTTTCGCGTTCAGGGTTGCGCCCATTCATGCCCAGCGCGACAAAGTGCCACTGCCACTCCGCGTTGCCCGAGCTTCAAAGTTCATCGCGCGCCTTGAATGAGCGCGAGCCTGCGCCGGTGTAGAGCAGGCTAGGGGTCTAGCGACAAGCGAGACGCCACGGTAGTAAGCAAATTGCAGTCAGAGAAGGTTCGAGACGCGTGGGCGTCGCGGCGGAGACGATGGGCCCGCTGGGAAGAACCTGCGAGGCTGCCTGGGTGGCAGCGGAGGCAGAGGGCTGGGCGAAAGAAAGGATCGAGGCTGTCTCGGTGGCATGGGAGGCAGGGGCAGCGGTCTCGGCGGCTGCAGAGCCCTTGGTGGCGGCGGCGCGAGTGCTCTCGCACAGCACATGTCGCCGTCGTAGCCCGCTCTGTTCGCATAGCACGAGCGCTGGCAGAACTTCTGCTTCGCCCAGTTTTCGTTGTGCTTGCAGAGCTTCTCGTATGCATAGGGATACTGGCCACAGACCAAGTCGTTGCTCTGCATGTAGTTGTTCCGCTCGTCCGTGCACTCTGTGCAGGGCGTGGGAGGCGGCGCGGCGCAGCACACGTCGCCGTCGTAGCCCGCTCCGTTCGCATAGCACGAGCGCTGGCAGAACTTCTGCTTCGCCCAGTTTTCGTTGTGCTTGCAGAGCTTCTCGTATGCATAGGGATACTGGCCACAGACCAAGTCGTTGCTCTGCATGTAGTTGTTCCGCTCATCCGTGCACTCTGTGCAGGCCGTGGGAGGCGGCGCGGCGCAGCAAACGTCGCCGTCGTAGCCCGCTCCGTTCGCATAGCACGAGCGCTGGCAGAACTTCTGCTTCGCCCAGTTTTCGTTGTGCTTGCAGAGCTTCTCGTATGCATAGGGATACTGGCCACAGACCAAGTCGTTGCTCTGCATGTAGTTGTTCCGCTCGTCCGTGCACTCTGTGCAGGCCGTGGGAGGCGGCGCGGCGCAGCAAACGTCGCCGTCGTAGCCCGCTCCGTTCGCATAGCACGAGCGCTGGCAGAACTTCTGCTTCGCCCAGTTTTCGTTGTGCTTGCAGAGCTTCTCGTATGCATAGGGATACTGGCCACAGACCAAGTCGTTGCTCTGCATGTAGTTGTTCCGCTCATCCGTGCACTCTGTGCAGGCCGTGGGAGGCGGCAACGGCATGGGTGGAGGCGGCGCTGCAGCCTTGCACTTCTCCTTCGTGCTGCTCCACTTGCATCCGCTAGTGGCTTTGCAACTCTGCTTGTCGGTCACGTCCTTGCAGGAAGGCAACGGCGTGGGTGGAGGCGGCGCGGCGCAGCACACGTCGCCGTCGTAGCCCGCTCCGTTCGCATAGCACGAGCGCTGGCAGAACTTCTGCTTCGCCCAGTTTTCATTGTGCTTGCAGAGCTTCTCGTATGCATAGGGATACTGGCCACAGACCAAGTCGTTGCTCTGCATGTAGTTGTTGCGCTCGTCCGTGCACTCGAAGCATGCAAGTTGCTCGAAAGTGCGCCTCCTTCTCACAAGCGATAAATTCGACGCATGAAGCAATGGCGCCTTCGATTGTCTGCTACTTGCGGTCACGGTCACAAGGGAGGAAACGATGAGCAGCATGCGCCTTTGGTGATGGCTCCGGGCGAGCACCGCTTCTGCACGGAAGTTGGTTCCGGTAGTTTCTGGAAAGTACCGCCGTGGAGTAAATGTGTTTTGGAGGGAGTATGTTTACGAGGGAGTTTTTTCGTGAAATTCTTTTATGTACTAGCAGGCTGGCTCGCTAGTCGCTCGCCGGGCCCGCGCGGCACGCGCGGGCCTTTTGCGTTGTGGTTGATAAGGTGGCACCTTCGACCTTGCGTTTCTTTTCTTTGTAGGCTGTCCTCCTTTTGAGTTTTGACCCCCCGCTAAACGCGCGAGGCGGTGGCGGCGGTGGTGCGGGGGATTGACAGGGGAGGCGGCGGGATTGACAGGGGATGGGGCGGCCACGAGCGGAGCGGCGGCGAGAGGGGGGGCGGCGGCGAGGCGCCAACGAGCGAGGAGCCCGCGCCATCAGAGGGACGCGCCGCTGCGAGATGGAGGGCGGCGGTGACGGAGGCAAGGCGCGAGGAGGCGGCGGCGGCGGAGGCAAGGCGCGAGGAGGCGGCGGCGGCGGCGGCGGCGGCGGCGGCGGCGGCGGCGGCGGCGGCGGCGGCGGCGGCGGCGGCGGCGGCGGCGGCGGCGGCGGCGGCGGCGGCGAGAACGGCGGCACCGAGTTGTCTCGGTGAGCGGAGCGGCGGCAGGAGGAGGAGCAGCTCGCTGTTGAGCGCTTTGGAGCCTGGGACCCCATGCCACTGCGACCGGCGTGCCCGGGAACAGAGATCGCGCGCGCGCCGCCACTCACGACGCGCGCGCGATCTTCGCGGAGTCGGGTCCCCAGAGGGAAGCGGTCTTCTCGGCCGACGTCCAGCGGCGCGCAAGGAAGCAGGCGCAGCGGTGCACCGCGGCGCGTTGATTCGCGACCACCGTCGGCCGCGGACGGTGGCGGCGTGGCGGCCGCGGGCGCTCGCGAGACGCGTCGCTCTGCGCTGATCGGTTCGTTCGACTCGTTGTGCCGCCGCACGCCCGGCAGCCGCGGGTGCCAGAAGTGGTTGCGCGGGCCTCTTCCTGGCGGCCACGGGACGGCGTCGGGCACGTCGTCGGTCGCAATAGCGGCGCGGCTAGCCGCGGCACGTCGTTGTGCTGGCGCTGGTGGTTTGAGGTCGGCATAGTCCAGAGCAAGGTGGACGGATCGAGAGCCACGAGCGGGGTGGGGCTCGCTAGCCGCTCGGCGTGAAAGTGCGACCGAACTTCTACTACACTAAGACACCGAACAACAATGACGACAGCGGACAGGCTCTCCGCACAGACCGTGCACACCAACCCGGAGCACGAAGACCCACCACAAAGACCCTAAACGGACAGAAACAAGCACAGTCCGAGGCAACCCCGGTCGTCAGCGGGCGAGGCGACGGCATGCTAGATGCTTACCTCGCCATGCTGCTCGGTACCAACAACACACCGTCCTCAAGATCCAAGGTGCGTCACACACACGGTCACACGACCGAGTCTCCGCAAAGGGTCCACCGTGGATGGATGGAGCGTGAAGTTGCATTCGTTGAAGAGGAAACGCTCAAAGCGAGCTGCTGGACCCCGCCATGGCCTCGTCGATGTGGCCGGTGCGCCCCTGCTTGAAGTAGAAGCAGACCTGCTCCGCCGGGTTCTTCTTCTCCGTACAGCCCGGCGTAGTGCAGATGTCGGCCACCGGCTCGGTTGGAGACTCGTTCGGTGCCGGCGAGGAGGACGAGGTCAAGGCAGCAGACGAGGTGGAAGCCTGCGGATCGCCCTTGGCCTTGCACTGGCACGCGATAACCTCCCACCCGCAGAGCGAGCAGCGCGTCACCGAGTCGTCGTGGTCGGCAAAGGTGCCAGGGGAGAGGGTCTCTCGACTTGCACAGCCACACCCACAGCTCTGTCTCTCTCGCCCGCAGCCGCTCCTTTGGCTGCCGCAGTCTCTTGGGCCGCAGTCTCACCTCCGTTCGCAGCACCGCCTCTGTGAGCCGCAACGTACGATACATGTCTGCCTCAACCTCCGTTCGCAGCCCTGCCTCTGGCAAGCCCTGGCATCGGGGACCTGTACCTGTGTCCGTTACTCCGAGAAGAGCGGCTATCGCGCTGAGTAGCGGCTCTGTTGTGGCACCGGTATGCGCTGAGGATTGCGTATCAGTCGAAGGATACGAGGCTGCCCAGTTGAAGCACTGCGTGAGCGCATCGACAACTGCCCCATGCACGGCGTGGAGTCCGTGTGGCTCGCCGGCTGTGATTGTGGGGAGCTCCCAGAGGAGGTGAAACATGTCGACGAGACGCTTGCGACGCCAGTGCAAGCATAGAAAGAGTAGCGCAGACAACATCCGCCCAATCGACCGTGGCATGCTCGAGTTCAAACGCAAGCGCCTTGAGCACTTGAGCACTGGATAGGGTCGGTTCCGCATGGTACGGGACCCCTCGATCGTCTCGCCCTCCCTCACTGGTGTGTTCATCGGGGGGGGTCATAACAAACACGGTACAGGATCGAGGTGCACGCTGCCAAAGCAGTGTCGTCCCCCCTCTCCCCGACGGCGATGGCGGTGTGACCGATCGAGCTACAAGAGGAGCTTGTTTTGCCTCGAAAACGGGCTCGTGTGCAAGCTCTACTTGTAGGGAGAGATGTACCTTTGGGGGCGTTCTGACTGGAACACGTACGCGCCGTCCTTTGCTGGCGATGTCGGCGCTTACCGCAACGACATCCTGGCCCGGCTCAAGAAGCAGCAGCTCGCCATGGGATGGGATGCGCCGCAGTCCACCTTTCACCTCTTCCGCGAGTGCACGAAGCGCTTCCTTATCGACATGCCGCTGTCAGCCTACCATGGCAAGGACGCCGAGACGAAGACGCTGTACTGTGGCCGATACCGCGTCGACGACGACGTCACGTACGAGCAGTCCTTCAAGGAGCTCCCTTCATGCACACAGGAGTGCATCTGCGAGATTGCGGCACGGCGTGAGGTTGGCAATCGCGAGTCGGCGCACGCACAGCGTGACCGCCGGGCCCTTGAGATCATGGCCGAGCGGCTGCAGGCTAACCACGTTTACACCATGCACGGCGTTGAGTTTGTCGACTACGATGAGAAGCTCTACGGGGCGCTGGTCGACTACGGCGCGAATAACGGACGCGTGGAAGTCGACGACGTCACGCTCGGGCCCCTTTGAGGGGACTGCATGCATTCGCACATCTCCACGCCCCCATTCTGCACGACCTATACGCTCCATGTGTTTCTTTTACGCTTTATCTCCACGCATAACGATGCGAGAAAAGGACCAACTCGCGAAACGTTCGCGCGCGCGCTCTCTGCTCGCTCTCACCGCCACCAGCGAGCGCCGGACCGCAGCCCGGGGCCACGCGGCCGCGGGGCACCACCGTGATGGCGGCCTCGCGGCCGACCATCGCTCCCGACGGGTGCCACATTTGTGCGGAAAGCTGGAAAGCAGCGGAAAGTGGGAAATTTCTTTGATACCTTATAGAGTAAGCCCAATCCGAATAGTTGGTTGCCGCGCGACCTACCTGGGAAGAACCGCGAGAACTTGTTTAGCATGCGCTGGAATGCGCCCGCGTCAGCAGGGGCCAGCCGGCGGCCCGCGTCCGATGTCCGCATCTTCGTCTCGGCTGCACTGTACGGCAACGCGGACATCATGCTGCGTCTGCTCGCCGACGTCGAGAGGCATATCGCACCTGCGCTCACTGTGCTCCACGTCTCTGTTGGCAGCCACCTCAACGAATCTCGCCTGATTGCTGGACGGCAGCTGCTCAACCCAGAGAGCCTCAGGATCATGAGATATTCCGGGGCGGGCAGGCTCGCTGCGCATCTGCGAAATTGGGCTCATCTTGAGCGCCATCTCGCCACGCGTGAGCCCGCGCGCAGCCATGATAAGGTGGCCTTCCTCGCAGCCAACTAGCGCCTCTTCCGCGATTGCCGTCCCCACATTATGGCGCACGAGATGTCCTTTTCACTCGGCCAGACGACCGACTTTCGTTTCAATCAACGTTTCCCGCTACTTTATCCGTCGAGCGAGTGGGAGATGCTCTCTCGCAGAGTCGCTGGGAACGACGACAGATTCTTCCAGAACAACGGAGAGCACCGCCACTTTGTGCGCTTTATGCGGAATCTCAGTGCTCAGGCCATCGATGCGGGCTGGCGGCAATCACCTCTCACTTACATGCCACACGAGGGCAGCTTCTACCCAGTCTGGCTTCTGCGGCAGTTCGCAATTTCCGTCTACAACGGGAGCGTGATCTTCAATTCGCATGCCACTCTTGAAGGTGGGAGCTGTGGCTGGCACTGCAGATATCCCGAAGAGCAGCTGCTACCCACCTTTGTCTGGCAGCGCCATCCACAGCTATTGCGCGAGCGGCGCAACGGGCCACCGTTTGTCTCGCGTGCTTGGGTGATCAAGAGGCCACACACAGCGGCAGAGGCCTTCGCGTTGTCCAACCTTTCCAAGCCTGCGCGGAGCTACATCTGCGGGCTCAAGCTGTCCACTATGCAAATTTACACGCTTCCAGAAGGTACTCACGACTTTGGGGGGTAGTGCCGTGCGAGATTTTTGGTGCGGTAGTCGAAATGGGTGTCACACACACTGCGAACTACGTGTCAGTGATAGAGGCTAATGAAGCATAATGCCTCTCGTCCGGTCTAGTCAGCTCCTCGAAAATGCAGTCAATTGCTCTACAATATAACTGCTTCGGTGTACAGTTTAAATTAGTTAGTTAGTTAGTTTCCATGTGTACATACTGTCGCGGCCTAAAAAGTCTGTGCATGTTGTCGGGGACACGATCCCGGCGTGAACACAACTAACTGACGGATCCGCTTCTGACAGTGGCACGCACCGCGCTGTGGCGCGTGCCACTGTCTTTGTTTGAAGTTAAAAGTCGAATCAGAGCGCCGTCGGCGTTGTCCCCCGATTTTCTCCCCCGGACCGCCCGTCCGGGACCGCTCCGGGACGCACGCCGGCGAAGCACCATCAAGCTGCTGTACGGCCCCGGCATCGCCTTCCAAGGCTTAGCTAGACTGAGAGATATTGTGCACATGGTTGGTCTCTACAATATATACACTGACACTTCACCTCCCAGAGCTCGTCCCGGTCCGCCACGGCCATCCTCGGCCTCCGGAGGCCCCCCGGCCGCGGCGCGGTGCGGCGGCGTCACAAATCCGAACGCAGAGCACCGGGACGCGGTCGGGCGATCTGAGGCCCAGGGCTATCACCTGGACCTTCAACAGGCGCCCTGCGGCGCCGTGGTCACGAGGTGTTGTTCACACCTGCCCAACCTTCATGCAGCACAGTAAACATGCGCAGCCTCCTGCTCGACCTGCCGCTCTCCCTTGACAGAGATGCGCAGCCTCCCGCTCGACCTGCCGCTCTCCCTTGACAGACTCAACGCGGAGCTCAAGAAGATTGGCGATGCGGCGCAGCACGCCGTCGAGAGCCAGATCAACGAATTCAAGGCCGAGGCGGAGAAGGCCGAGGCGGATGTCGGGTTGTGGAAGCAAGAGGGCGCGTTGGCGGCCGCCGCTTCCTCCTCCTCCGCGGCGGCACCCGCGAGCGGCGCCTCGGCACTCGAGGCGGACGTGGAGGCGGCGATCGCAGCGTCCCGCTGCAGATCACCGCCTCGGCCGGCGGCTGGCGACGACGGCGAAGACTCTGCCGCGGGTAGCGCCACCCTCTCTCCGAGTGGTGCGGCGGCGGCCGCCGGCGTGCTGCCTCCGTCGCTGCCGGCGCAGCCGCTCTGCGCGCCCACCAAGGCGGCGCTCTTCTGCGCGGCGATGCCTCCGCCCCTCTCTCCCTCGAGCCTGCAGGCCGTCGCGGCGGCGAGGAGGGCGGCCAACGCGCGCGTTGAGTCGGCGGGGGGTGGTGGCGGCGGCAGCGCTCAAGGAGGTGCTCGCAGCAGCAGTGGCGGCAGCGGAGGCGGTGGCGGCATGGGGTGCGGCGGCGGCATGGATGGCGGCGGCAGCGTCGGGCTGGCTCCATGGGAGGTGCGCTGATGGGTCTTGATCGCCGATCTCGAGGCTGAGGAGCATTGTGAATCACGAATCAGTCACGACTCACAAGGTGCGCCTGCGGGGTTTGATAGCAGAGCTCGAGGCGGAGGAAGGAGCGGAGCAGGGCGGAGGCGGAGGGCGATCTTACGTCCTACTTCACCTGCGCGCGCTGCAGGACGAGGTGGGGCGGGAGATCATGATCTCCGCAGATCTCCTTTGGGGGGGAGTGCGTCTCACGGCGTCCCACTTGTGCAGGTCGGCGAGGCCATGGGGGCGGCGGCGGGCGCGGGCGGAGGAGGCGAGGCGGCGGCGGAGGAGGCGGCGGGGGAGGACGCGGCGCTGCAGGCCGAGGCCCTCGTGCTCAGCGAGAGTAACCTCGGGTCATCTCGGGTGACCTCGGGTGATCTCGCAGGCCGAGGCACTCGAGGCGCTGAGCGACCACGCCGAGGCGCTGCACGACGCGCTGTCCCGCACCAGACTCACGTCTAGTACTCTATCACTAGTAATGACGAGCCAGGCGCTGCACGTGGCGCTGTGCCGAACAGAGGCGGAGGCGCAGCGGCGGATTGCGCAGGCGGAGGCGGCGGCGGAGAGCGACCTTCGCAGGGCGGAGGCAGAGGCGGCGGAGCAGGCGGGCCGGCTCGCGGCGGCGGCGAGGAGAGAGGCAGAGAGCGTCGCAGCGGCGGAGCGGCTGGAGGCGGAGTTGCGCCGGGTGAGCGAGAGGGCGGCGGCGGCGTTGCGGGAGGCGGAGCAGGCGAGCGCGAGGCTGGAGGGGCGGCGGATCTCGGCGGATCTCGGCGGATCTCGGCGGATCTCGGCGGATCTCGGTTGCAGGCGAGCGCGAGGCTGGAGGGGCGGCTGAAGGAGGCGGAGGCGGAGGCGGAGGCGAGCCGTGCGGAGAGGGCGGCGGTCGAGGCGAGAGCGAGCCAGGCGCGGCGCGAGGCGGACGCGGCGGTGGCGCAAGAGAGCGGCGGCTGGCGCGAGGAGCGGGCGTATGTGCGCACGCTGATGATCCGGTACATGGAGCTCGAGTCAGAGCACGAGGCGCTCTTCCCCGCCATCACCCCCGGCCACGGTGCTGCACACACGCGAATTCATCAGTACCTCCGAACGCGCAATCAATTAGGCGCTCTTCCCCGCCATCGCCACGGTGCTGCATTTGACGCGCGACGAGGTTGCGAGGATCCGCGCCGCGCAGGAGGCGCACGCGTCGGCTACCTCTGTGTGGGGGCGCACGGTGCGCGTCGGCTCCTCTCTCTGGGGCGCGGCGAGCGAGGTGGCGACGGAGGTGTCGAAATACCGCACGCAGCAGGGCGGCTCGTGACGCCGGACGGGAGTGATAGAAGCGATTGAGTGTCGAGGAAGGGAGTGACCGCCGCGCGCCGGCACCCCCCCTGTATGCTGTATCTGGCTGGCCTGCTGGCAGCGATCTCTGGCGCGCCACGCTCTCGCGTGTGGGCATTCCTTTTTGAAAACATGCAGAAAATCCAAATCCAGAAATACGAGGAGCTCGGTGGGGAGGTCGAGGAGGCGGACGGCCGGCATGCGGGGCGAGGGGGCGGTGGTGCCGCGGCAGCGCGAGCGGCGGGCGGGTCAACGCGACTTGCGGGGAGGGCGAGATGAGTGGCGTCACTGTGCTGATGCTCGCCGCCGGCAACGGCCCCAGCGCAATTGGACGCGTCCGGCGTGCGGCAGGCCATCGAGAGGTCGAGGTGCGGGCACTGCTGCCGGAGCTGACGGAGAGAGTGTGCGAGGCTCGCGGCACGGGCGCTGGCACGTCGCGTCACGTGCGCGGGCAGGCAGCGCAGCGCTGCGGTGATCAGTAAGTTCTCGGCCACTCGGGAGCCATTCATGTTCCAGATCAGATCACGGCGGTGGCGGTTGGCGACGCGCTGCATGCGGTTCAGCACCGCGGGCGAGAGCTCGCTGAGGCTTCTCAGCGCGCTCGACGCACCTGCTGCACTCAAGAAGGGACGCTCGGCCATGGTGAAGGCCATCCTGCGCCACGGCACGAGACAGCTGAAGGGCAGTCCGACGGACCAGAGCTGGGCGGAGACGAACACCGAGAGGGCCCCCGCGGCGAGGCCATCATAGATCCGACGGGAGGAGGGCGAGTCGCCGCGAAGGACAAGGTTGAAACGCGCCCGCGCCATGAGCGACCTGAATGCGGGGTTGGAGCGGCCCGCGCGGCAGTTGGTGGTGATCCCGCCGCGGCACGGCGCAGGCGACCCGGGGAGCGAGAAGGCAGACGTAGGCGCCGGGGAAGCCGTCGAGCTGGGCCAGGGCCGCCTGCCGGAAGGCGTAGCCAAAGGTGCCGCGATTGTTAGCCCCTCCCTGGAAGTAGAAGCTCACGTCGCGCTCCGGGGCGGACGCCGACCGGAGGTGCGACTGCGCCGCCTCGTTGTAATTTGCCGTGTATGGCGAGACGACAGAGCAGCGCCAGAAGGCAGACTCGTCGTCGTGGCGGGTCTCCATATGGCCGACAATGGCATTCCGAAACGTACGCCGGAAAAAGTCGTTTGGCAGCTGGCCTTGCTTCGACCACCTGTGCGTGCAGGGGCGTGCCAGCAAGCGCAAAACGCGGTGACGCTGGGGACAGAACCTCGGAAATTCGTGTGGCGAACTTACGGGGCCTGCGCCGGCGGGCGCTGGGACAGCTTCCAGGAGTTGCACACGATGAGGTGGTCGGCCCCTTGGTGCCTTGCGTACTGCTCGGTGGAGGCGACCGCTGCTGCCGTGGCATCCAGCAGCCGCTGGTAATGCGTCCCGTTGCATGAGGTGCCAGCGACGGAAGGCTGCAGCGCGGCGTTGATGTACAGCGGCACAACGAATAGCAACGCGGTAGCGGGGTCGCGCACGCGCCAACGATGACCGCGCAGCTGGCTGAGGAAGTAGTGCTCACCCGAGTACTGATCCTCAGTGACCGTTTCACCGCGCAGCCCACGCGCACAAGGCTCGAACCACGTGCCATCGTCGATATTGGGCCCTTCGTACAGGAAGAAGGGCAGCTGGAGGCGTCCGCGGATATCCTCGTGGCGCTGATCTTCAACCGAGCCCTCCTCGGACTCAGCGTGTGGCAACCCCACGTCGCCCATCCTGATCGCTGCAGGGGAGTTCACTGTGAAAGTGCTGAACTGACTAGATTTTCTAAACAGTAGGACAGCTGAAGGACAGGTTCGCTCAAACGTCACAGTATCGTTTTGATGGCACTTGGCGGCACAAGATCTCCCGAGCCCAAGGCACCGTGATTGGTGTGAAGAGGCAGGTTCATGAGCTGGTTTGTCTGCTGCCACGCTCGAGCGAGCTCCTCAGCGCCCCCTCCTTCCATGGTCATGCCTGGCGGTGCTGGATAGCCCAGGCATATGTAATCCATGGCGAGAAGGCCAAGCAGGCGTGGCATCGTTACGTTTAGATCATGAGGGCTCACACAACGACTTCGCGGCCGCATCCATCCTTCTTCGTCGACCCACGATTCTTGGGCTCAAAGCTTTTGGGTGCCATGGCGAGAGGCAATCTGGTGTGCAAGAGGCTGCGCAGCCGACCACTGTGCACGGTACGGATCTTCGATTTCGTCGCACCCTCCACAACATTCCGCACCGACGCCGCCACCTGGCTGTTATGAGCTCTCGCCCAACCCCTGAAACTTGTACTCTCTCTCTAACTTGTACAAACTTACCCCTAGAGGAGACTTTGGGGAGTGAGATAAGAATGATGGCGGCCCCATTTCGACAGACTTTATAGGCCCCACGAAGGACGCTGGATCGCATGGCGATCGATATGACATGGGCGCTCGAAAGGTCGTTACAGTATGTGTCAAGTACGCAATATGTTTGAACGGTGTGAACCGTTGTGAACCGTTCACGTGAACGGTTCGTTCACAGCCGGCCCGCGGTGCGATCTGGTTCACGTTCACGTTCACATGTGAACCGTTCACGTGAACGGTTCGTTCACTCGCCCGGTTGTGAACCGGAAGCCCTGTGCTGTAGTCTATGAACAACTAACTAAACTCCGGTAAAAGTAAGTCCGAAATTGCACCGCCGTCGTGGTGCGCGGCGCGCGGCGGCGCCACTCTCAATCACAGAGGATGGAAGCCTGCCCTCCTCGAGCCGAGTGGCCAGGCAAAGGAGCGCTCACCCCTGCCAGCCTCGCGCAGCTTCAGCGAGTGAAGCGCTCGATTGTCGGCAGGGGTGCTCTGGAACCAACCTTCAACGGGCAGTTCACAATGGGCGATGACGAGGCTCCATGCACTTGGGACTGCTTTCGGCGGGCGTCCATGCTTGAGCCGCTCGCACAGCAGGTGTTTGCACAGGGCGTCGCCGGCGACTTCGTTGAGGCTGGCGTATACCAGGGCGGCCTCAGCATCTTCATGGCTGCACTCCTGCACGTCAATGGCCAGCTCGGGCCCCGGAGGATGTGGCTCGCTGACTCTTTCCGTGGCATGCCGCCGCTCGACTACAGCAAAGATGCGAGCGAGCGGGCGAGGCTGGCAGCGGACGACACGTTCGCGGAGGGGAGCCTGTCAGCTAGCCAGACGCTGGTGGAATGGCACCTCTCCCGCGTCCTCGGCGATCTCGACCGTGAGGCGTCGTCGCTCGGCGCAGCATCCGTGGGGAGGCGTGAGCGGCTCAGGGCGAGGGCTGGCTTGTCGGGGCCACCGCGTGCGCATCGGTTCAGCTGGGGTGATGGCGTAGCCCGGCAGCGGTGCTCACGAGGCCGCTTCGCCTGCCTAAACCGCCATGACTCCGATGGTTGCTGGTGCCTCTCCGCGCCCGCTTCTTTCATGGACAATCGTGGCCGCAGCCGCAGCAGCAGCCTTCCCGGCGGCAGCAGCCGCAGCGACGACCACCGCCGTGTTGATGGCGGCACGCCCGCGAGCGCAGACCATGCACGCTATGCGGCGGCCGCTCCCCGGATGCCGGCAGGCGTGCGGATGCTCCCGGGCTTTTTCAATGAGACGCTGCCAGGCCCCATTGAGCGCATCGCGATGCTCCGGGTGGATGCGGACACATTCACATCGATCGACGAGGTCCTAGAGAGGCTCTATCCCCGCGTCAGTCCGGGTGGATTTGTGGTCTTCGACGACTGGAAGATACCATTCGCCCGAGAGGCGATCCTGCGCTTTCGGCGGCGGCACAACATCAGCGAAGGGCTGACCTTCTCGGCCTGGCACTGCAGGCGGCCATTCCGTACCATCGATCCTATGGCTTTCTGGCGTAAGCCGCGGTGAATGGAGGATGGGCCGTCTGCGCGCCGGCGAGCTTTGAACGTACGCTGTGAGCTGGGTGCCGCCGCTGGGTGGGTGTGGCGCGTGGCATCGCTCCCAGGCAGGGGCCGATCCGCGTCGTCGGCACATGCAGGGGGGCGGGGGTCAGGCGTCACGTGACAGACGTCCCTTCCACAGCTGCGATCGTGCGATGCTGCGTGCCGGCCGTCAGCACTCTGCCGCCACTCTTCCGCCGCCGTGACCGGTACCGGTGTGTGAAAGCGTCCCGAGTAAACGTTGCCAGCACTCGACACGACAAAGGTGTATTGGGCTCGAAGGCGCGGCGAACACAACCGCCTCGAGCGTACGAGTACCGCTTAAACACGAACTGAGGGCGGAGAGGGGGGGGCGGCGGCGAGGAGGCGGGAGAGCTGGGTCCAGTGCGCTCTGCTGCTGGGGGGGTCGGGACCCCCCCCCCAGCAGGAGCGCTCTGCTGCTGGGGGGGTCGGGACCCCCCCCCCGCAGGAGCGCTCTGCTGCTGGGGGGGTCAGGCCCCCCCCCCTAGCAGCAGGGATGAGCTTAGTTGTGCAGGGGGGGTAGCGAGCAAAGTGCGGCCGCTCTAAAGTACTCATACTCTCTCAAAGGCAGGTCACAGCCCCGCTCGACCTCAGTTCTTCGTGCCGAGCACGGGTGCACGCGAGCTGGCCCGCAACATCGCTCACGGAGTTTGGCGAAGTGTGGCCGCTGTTAATATCGAGGGTGCCCCCCTCCAGAAGTAGTGACGGAAAAACCACTCACGGCCGCGCGTGCACGACTCACCCCGTGGAACAAATATTGCTAAAAATCTCTCTCCCCCCGTGGCATTCCGAGAGAGTTGTTTTTGTTTTGCATTCCGCCGCAGCACATATTTATGCGAGAAAAGAATAACACTAGAGAAACAAGAAGTCCTCGCTTTCAGTTGGAGTCGATCGGAGCGGCCAAACACGGAAGAAAGGAACTGATGAAATTACAGACAGAGCAGGCCCTGATGCTGAAATTCTGAAAAACCTGGCCGGCCCCTGCGGTGCCCCCTACCTACCTACCTACCTACCTACCTTACTTATGGGAAACTAAAAAAGAAATCACTCGATGGGTGAAGGAGGGGTGCTAACTATACCAACTAGAGTGATGGCTGGTGGTACTCTCCTGCAACCACAGTCCTTCTTGTGACATGGCAGGCCACTCTCAAGCCCTACAAGCACCAGATCACCCATTTGGGGAGGGTTGGCCTCGTGATTTGCGCGCAAAATTTCTTTTTTTGCTGAAAATTTCAGCTTGAAGAGAGGGAAACCCCCGACGGGAGGGCCCAGACCTACCCTACCTACCCAGGCATTAGGGCCGCCCAAGCAAATACGAGAACAAGAAATCCTGGCTAGCTCTCAGTCGGAGGTGCCGGCACCGACCGGGCTGCTTGCCAGATGCCCGCTCCGTCCTCGCCCAATGCAGCCACGGCGCTGACCAAGCCGCGGGCGGGCGGCATGCCCATGCGGCGCGTGCTCGTCCTCAACTGCGGCGGAACGATTGGCATGCAGGACACGGCTCACGGGTATGCGTGCGGCCCTCCCGGCTTCCTCAGCGGGATCTGCCGCTCCGTGCCGATGATCCACGACCCGGCCTTCGACCTCGCGCCGCACCTCGACGCCGTTGACGCCGCGTCGCGCGGCGACATGCTCGTGACGCCAGTCGGCGAGTTTGGCACGCGCACGCTCTTCCGGATCGTCGACTACGATCCGCTGCTCGACTCGTCCAACATGACAGAGAAGGAGTGGGTCCGCATCGCCTCCGACATCGCCGCCGCCTACGACGCGTGGGACGCCTTTGTCGTACTGCACGGCACAGACACGATGGCCTTCACTTGCGCGGCGAGATGTAGCCGAGATGCAGCCACGAGATGGAGCCGAGGTGGAGCCGAGATGCAGCCGATATTCAGCCGAGATGCAGCCCCGAGATGTAGCCGAGATACGCAGCCCCGAGGTGGAGCCGAGATGCAGCCGAGATGCAGCCCCGAGTTGCCGAGGTGGAGCCGAGGTGCAGCCGAGGTGCAGACGAGATGCAGCCGAGGTGCAGCTGAGATGCAGCCGAGGTGCAGCCGAGGTGCAGCTGAGATGCAGCCGAGGTGCAGCCGAGGTGCAGCCGAGATGCAGCCGAGGTGCAGCCGAGGTGCAGCCGAGGTGCAGACGAGGTGCAGACGAGGTGCAGACGAGGTGCAGACGAGGTGCAGACGAGGTGCAGCCGAGGCGGCCAGACACGATGTCCTCCGTGGGCGCTCTCGCCGCCCGCACACACTGTTGCAAGAGCCGCCAAGCTCCTCTCCCCAAGCCGCGCCCCCCCCCCCCCCCC